>NW_005871140.1:1733633-1755287 GCF_000147115.1 Myotis lucifugus
ATATATTCTTACTGGGAAATTGAGAGTGGCTCTGTCATGGAGAACTAGGCAATACTTTTACACCTTTCACATAATGTAATAATTTTAAATACCAAGGTCTTTTATAAAGTAGACTCACTTGCCCTTATCCAGTGATGCTTTTCACTATTCCCAAGTAAAAACATTAATGCACCAATGAGAAGCACCTAGATATGCTCTTTTCTTTATTGCTGTATCTTCCTGTTTTTCTCATCACCATCCTACTAATCCATTGAGGATTAAATATATTATTATGAAGATTTCGTTTACTAAACTCTCAAAATGTATTCTTGATACCACAAGAACGTTCTAAATTAGTATTTTTGTCTTCTGATTGTTCCATATGTCTAATCTTAATCCCATGATAGGAATTCTTTGGCAACAGGAATTAAGTATTCTGAGAATATCCACAGTACATTGCAGTATACTTTTAAAGAATATTTAAAATGTAAGTGTCCCATCCCAGTTTCAGAAAGTTTAAAGTCCAATTCAAAAGTCCCTTGTAGATATCTCTACAAATATTCAAATTACTGCACTAAAGGATAACAAATTATACATTATATGGGATGTTATAGAATCAAGGAGGGATAAATAGCTTTTTCTGGTATAAATCTGGCAGTGGTCTTAATAATGAACGAAGGAGGTGAAGAGTTCAGAAGTATTTATGGACTGATTATTCTGGTGAGAAAAATGCCTTGATCAGTTGCTTGCAGCATGCTAGGCACATGTTTGGTGGGTGAAAAAGAAAGAAAAGACATTTAAAAGTCATGAAAGAAAAGATGAAAAAAATGAGATAAGGTATGATAATTTACTAGATTCATGAAGGGCAACAATGATTGTGTTCCCTAGAGTACCATATTTTAGACGTAAAGACAAGCTGCTAGTGGCAATATATTTTCTTCAAAACTAGTTTGCCTGCTTACTAACACTTTATAATGATGTTGTCCAATTAAGGGAGTAAAGTGATACTGAGTCACGTTTGAAATCTGAACGTTGCTCAACAGGTATCTGATTTTCACCTAAATTACAAATTTGTAACTGGATCCCATCTTTCCTTTTATTGCAGTCTTGTTCTTGCCTATCTGAGTGGCATATGATAATGTGATTAATTATTCTAATTTGTCTTCAGCAAATCTTAATTTCATAGTTTCAAAATAACATATAGGTTGTCATCTTCTAACCGATACATTTCTAGTTAGTAAGCACATGTGATATAATGCATTTACTATATGATAATTCATGGAGTGAAATCAGGGCATAGCAAATTAAATCATAAATGCTCAAATAACAGGAGCAAAGACTAAAAACAGTGCCTTCTTTTAGTCTTTGAACTGACAGCATTTGAATCTTCCAATTTTGTTGTTCTTTTTCAAGATTGTTTTGTCTCTTCTTCCTTGAGTTTTCATATAAATTTTAGGATCACCTTGTCATTTTCTACAAAAAAGTTAACTGGAGTTCTGGAGGTTGCATTGATTTTATAGATCAATTTTGGAAATATTGCTATCATAACAATATTAAATCTGATACATGAAGATGGGATTTTTCACTTTTATTTGGATCTTTAATTTCTTTCACTGGTGTGTTTAAAATAATTCTTAGCAATATTATGTTGATGACATGTGGAAAATCTGAATCTCTGATACACTGCTGTGGGGAGTATCAGCATTTAAAAAAATTGATAGCAGCTAATAAAGTTGAACATTTGTATATTTTACAACCTAGCAATTCTATTCTTAGGTAAATATATACATATATGCAACATAGGAGATGTATAAGAAAGTTCAAAGTCATAGCATTATTTATAATAAACAGAAACTGGAAAAAACATTAAGCCCCATCAAAATAGGATGGATAAATACACTGTGGTATAATCATAAATGAAAAAACCATGAAACAGTGACAAAAACACACACAACTGCTTTAGTTAACAATGTGGCTAAATCTTAAAATCATAATATTGAGCAAAAGACAAAGAGATAAAAGCCTGCATGTATAAAATTTCACTTAAATGAAGAGGGAATTTTATATTTGACAGAGGAAGTAATATGTATCAATAATGAAATAATGAGATTTTCAACAAATAAATGTTGGTTAAATTTGATCGTATTATAAAATATAAAATTAGACATTTATATCACAACATACATGAAAATAAATTTTGAGTGAGGATTTAGGGCCTAAATCAGAAAAAGAAACATATACAAATTTAGAGAAAAATTAGAGAACCCCTTTATGACATTATATTAGGAAAATACTTATTAAAATGCACACACATATGTGCATATACTTATACAAAAAATATGACAATAAAGAAAGCGATAAATTTAATCACATTGAAATGAAAACCTTATCTGGAAAGCCATAGACTGTTATGAATATCAATTTTATATATTATTTAAAGAGTTTCCAGAAATCAATATGAAAAAGATTAACCAATACAATAGAATAGAAAAAAATGGCAAAAGATAAAAACCTGAAATTTATAGAAGATGGAACCTAAAACAATCACATATATATTAAAAGATGGTTAAACCCTGGTCATATGGTTGCAGGTTGCAGGCTCGATTCCCGATAGGAGGCAGCTGATAAATATTCTACTCTCTCACATCAATGTTTATATTTCTCTTTCTCCCTCTCCCTTCAAAACACAATAAAATACATACATACATATATAAATGAAAGATGGTTAATCTCACTAATAATTATAAAAATGCACATTAAAATATTTTTCACTTATAATATTGGCAAAAAATAAGACCTGAAAACATCAAGCTTTTACATGTGTGGGAAAATGAGAACTCTTACATCAAGCATGTCAAACTCAAAGGCTAACACGGGCCAAATAAATAAGGTTTAAGTTTATGTGGGCCACAAAAAAACAAAAGCTTCAATTTTCATAGAAACATAGGTTTATTTTGATAGAGACATGCTGAATACAAAGGGCTATGAGTAATCCTTAACATAAAATAATAGAACATTTTAATAAAAATATTTTTCTTGAACATTAACTTACCAGCAGTGAATAATTGAACAAATTAATAAGCTTAATGCAAATAAACCTATTTTTCTTGTTCTCCAAAAGCGAAATATTTCCTGTTGCACACACCAGCAAGTCAGTCCAAGACTAATGACGAGGCAATTGGCTGCTAAAATATTTGCTGCTAGTATTAGTGGAGAGAAATGGTGCGCCTGTGCATAAGGCACGTAAGGGAAATTAATACAACACGATTATAGTAATCAGTCATTAGCGAATGTTGTAGTTTGTTATTAATAATTATGTATAACAGGATACTGTAAAAGTTAAGTTACAAAATTTTTATTAAAACGTTTCTTACATACCGTTATATTGGCTGGGCCACAAAAATATTTGTGTGTGCCGCATGTGGCCCGCGGGCTGTGAGTTTGACATGCTTGCCATACATGGTGGTATATTGAATGTGGAAATTAATTTGGAATTACTCAACAAAGCTGTAAGATATGTATATATAGCACTTCCAATTTTTGATGTCTTATTTGACATACTCTTATATGTATGCACAAGGAGATACATACAAGCAATATGATGCCAGTGTTTGTCACACTGTAAAAGAAGATATAACCAGAGTACCTCTTCATAGGAAAATTATGTAAAAAGTGTGGTGTAGTCATACGGTGAAATACCATAGAACAGTTATATTAATAAATGAGCTACATAGATCAATGTGGGTAAATTTAAAAAAATATAACATAGCCCTAGCCGGTTTGGCTCAGTGGACAGAGAATTGGCCTGCGGACTGAAGGGTCCCGGGTTTGATTCCGGTTAAGGGCACATGCCTAGGTTGCGGGCGTGGTCCCCAGTAGGGGGCCTGCAGGAGGCAGTTGATCAATGATTCTCATGGATGTTTCTATCTCTCCCTCTCCCTTCCTCTCTGAAATCAACAACAACAACAACAAAAATAAAAAATAAAAAATATATAATGTAAAGCAAAAAAAGAAATATAATTCCATTAATAAACCTTTTTAAAATCCTACAAAACAATGAAGGTTATTTAAAAAAACATATTGCTAGAAAAAGTAATATTTGAAAATCATGAGAACACATACAAAGTTCTAGTTTTTAGGGCCTGTGTCTTGCGAGTCATTCTATTTCCTCTTTTCCTCACATCCAACCCCCTTTCTATAGGGAAATCTCTTAGCTGTCCTTCTACTAGTAAATGTATTCATTATTCAGCAACTTTTACTCCCCTCACTGGCTAAGACACTATCATCTCTTAATTATTTCAATTTCCTCCTAATTGGTCTTCCCACTTCCACCCTCACTATCTCTCAGTCTATTCCTAACATCACAATGGCCCTTTTAAAACATAAATCAGATGAGGTGCTGTTTCCGCTCAGAACCCTCCAGTTGCTCCCCATTTCTCTAAGAGGAAGTCCTAGCAATGGCTTGAAAGGCTGCATATGATTAAACTATCATCTCTCCGACTTCATTTTCTAACTGAAAGCCTGTGCGCCCTCTGCTGCAGCCCCAGTTCGCAGTTCTCAAAACGTGCAAGGTAAAATTTGGCTTTGGGTTTTTTGTTTGTTTGTTTTTTCAAGACATTTAAGTTCTTCTCTTTTAGCAAATTTCAATTATATTACACTTTGTTACCAATTATAGTATCATGTTATACATTAGATTCTCAGACCTTATTCATTTTAGAGCTAAAAGTTGGTACCTTATACCAACCTCTCCCTGTGTCCCTCACCTCTCAGCCTCTTGTAACCACTTTTCTATTGTCTGTTTCTGAATTTGATATATATTTTTAGATTGCACATATAAGTGATACTATGCAGTATTTGTCTATGTCTGGCTTATTTAGCTAGTATAATGCCCTCAAGTTCTATCTATGTTGTTGCTTCATTCATTTTCCTAACTTTGGGTTTAGTTAGTTCTTTTTTACCAAGTTCCTTGTAGGGCAAAGTTAGAGTTTTTATTTGAAAACTTTCTTTTTCTTAATATAGGTGCTTATCACTATAAACTTTGCACTTAGCCGCCAAAACCGGTTTGGCTCAGTGGATAGAGCGTCGGCCTGCGGACTGAAGGGTCCCAGGTTCGATTCCGGTCAAGGGCATGTACCTGGGTTGCAAGCACATTCCCAGTGGGAGATGTGCAGGAGGCAGCTGATCGATGTTTCTCTCCCATCGATGTTTCTAACTATCTATCTCTCTCCCTTTCTCTCTGTAAAAAATCAATAAAATATATTAAAAAAAAGAAAACTTTGCACTTAGAAATACTTGTGCTGCATTTCATACATTTTGATGTTGTATTTCTATTTCCATTTGTCTGAAGATATGTTTTTTTAATTTGGTTTGATTTCTTCTTTGACCCTTTGTTTGGGACACATCCTTAGGGCAGCACCCACAGAAGCTCAACCATCAGACAAGTGTTCAAGCTCCTTCCTGAGGAGTTATTGGCGATTTGGAGTGGGCTCAAGTGAGAAGGCGGAATGGTGTCTACTGGTTTTCTTGTTCTCTGGGGAGGATTGCAGTCAGCCCCTAGACCAGTGATGGTGAACCTTTTGAGCTCGGCGTGTCAGCATTTTGAAAAACCCTAACTTAACTCTGGTGCCGTGTCACATATAGAAATTTTTTGATATTTGCAACCATAGTAAAACAAAGACTAATATTTTTGATATTTATTTTATATATTTAAATGCCATTAAAGAAAGAAAAATCAACCAAAAAAATGAGTTCGCGTGTCACCTCTGACACGTGTGTCATAGGTTCGCCATCACTGCCCTAGACACAAGTTAGCCCCTTTTTAAGTTAGAAGCTGACCCTCTAGTGGCAGTATGCAAATAGGCCTCTTTGGGGGCGGGGGAAGAGAGATATGGGCATTTTTGCCTGCCCTTTCTGCTCTGAGTTCTGAAGGGGTAGCCACAGCAAGTCCTGGTGAGCTCCTTAAGAACTCTTTCTTTGTTTGCTATGCAGCCTTTGGGTCTCCTGGACACAAGCCCTGTTGGCTTTCAAAGCTAGGTGTTCTGGGGCCTGCCCCTCCTGTGGGAGTCTTAAAAGATGGGGATTTTGATGTGGGATGCGAACCCTTTGCTTCTGCAGGGAATGCAGCAGACAGGGAAGCTAGGAGATGGGAGTTCCCTCCTAATTGTGTGGTGCAATGCTGGGGGTGGGGGTGGGATTTATGGCGAGTATCTCAGCCTTTCTTTACCATTTTGATGTGGGTGATGTGGGTTTGTCTCATGTGTAGGAGTCACTCAGCTAGTGTCTGGATTTCATTCAGGGATAATTGCTCTGTGTGTAACTATAGATTCTGTGTGTCCATGGCAGGAGGTGAGTTCAGGAGCTTCCTGTGTTGTTATCATGAATGGGAAATTCCCCTAAGGTCTCTATTTCGCCTATTTCCTCTGCCAGGAAAGTATTATATCGAAATATCCATTAAGCTCACTTCCTTACTCTTTCAAATTTTTGCTCTTTGCTCTAATATCACCTTTTAATTCACATCCCCCTCCTAGTTCCCAGTCTTTCTTATTCTGCTCCATTGTTTCATTTTTTCACAGCCTTGCTCACTCTCTCACATAATATAAGATGTACTTATTAGTGAATTATGTTTGTTGGTTGTAATCTACTTCATCTTTCTCTTCATGAGCTGTGGAAGGTCAGTAGTCTTTGACTTTGTAGTTGTATCAGATGTATTCCAAATACCTGGAATAATTTCTAGTACACAGTAGGCATTTATTAAATATTTGTTGAATGAGTAAATGGATGAAATAATCTTATTTATTTCAAGAATATTGTTATTCTTGGGGATAAAGGAATATAAAAAGGTGAGTCCTTACCTGTAACCTAACGAGAGAGAGAGAGAGAGAGAGAGAGAGAGAGAGAGAGAGAGAACAGATACGGTGAAATGTTAGCATTTGACATATTTAGCAGATAATACATGCACATACCACTGTATAATGAATGTCTCTAAGCTTTCTTGATCTTTTGAAGACATCACAGAAAATTTCTGGCTGGAGTAGAAGGCCACAATTGAGATTAGTAGACCTTAATTTCTCTCCTTTTTGTCTAAATGCTTATTGTCTAAATGCTTATTTCTCTCTCTCTCTCTCTCTCTAAATGCTTATTTCTCTCTCTCTCTCTCTCTCTCTCTCTCTCTCTCTCTCTCTCTCGTGTGTGTGTGTGTGTGTGTGTGTGTGTGTGTGTGTGTAGTAAAAGAACATTTCTGAACCAATGTGATCAAAGCATTTCATTTTCATCCTTAATGAGGTTATACTGTCTGGGTTCTCAGGAAATCAATGGAGGCATTATAAACTTTGCTTTTCAATTTAGATTTAACCTACTCTACTTAATGATTGGCCTAAAAATTGAGATATGAGAATTTCATTATTTGAGCAAATACAGTATAAATGCCTAAATTCCTTGGAGGAGGGGAATACAGAATGGTTTTGGAATTATAAACCTCTAGTCATTTTTGTGTGTTCAGATGTATTTAGAAAAAAAATCACTTTAGAAATGGTTCATGCAACTGTGGTAATTTAGAAAGATATGTTGCAGTAGTAGAAAGAATAGCAGTCATATTTCAACACAGCTGACACCTGAAAGAATTCTGTCCCTGAATACTGACATGCATTCATTAATGAGCATTTGGTAGATACCAGGCACTATGCTGTGTGTTTTATATACATAGTTTCCAATAATCTTAAAGACAGAAAGCATTTTAAGGTTGTATATGCAGCTGTCATCTTCATTTCATAGATGAAATTCACAGAAGTTAAGTAACCTCTTTAGTTTTAAAACTAATAAGTAGCAAAACCCTGATTCAAATCCATTTTTCTTGACTCTAAAGCCCAAACTCAATGGAAGTAGATAACGTTTTTATTTTTACCCACTTTTTACTGTCTTGACAATGGACTGCAAAAAACTGTACACATTCTGTTTTGTGACTATGAAAGATTATATTTAATATTTATCTTTCCTTTTACAAAAAAATCTAAGGTGACCTATAATTTTGGAAGGGAATTTGTTCTCAATTGGTTATATAATATCTCCAGGAAAAAAAATAGGTGGTTTGAAAAATTATTAGCTCATTAATTGATTATGTTAGTGTCCTTCAGAACTTGGTTTCCTCACAGCTCAGACCAAAAAAAAAAGTTTTGAAAGAGAAGTTACTGAGATACCATTTTTAAAAATCACAGTCTGTTTTGGGTTTATTTAGTGATTGTTGGTGTCAAACACGCTGGATATTAAAAGGATACCATTTTAGATTCTCTCACTGCCTATGAGAATTCTTCTTATTATCACATGATTGGCACTTGAAAATTTTTTTGTTCTCATGATAAATAAAAGTTTGTACAACTTTAACACATGTACCATAGGATCATGTTAGATCACAGTATCACTAGAGAGGGAAAAATCCGCATTAAACCGCAATGTGTTATATACACTATGTATCCTAACTCTGATATTCTTATCTTTTAATACATGCATTCCAAAAGGAGAATTAAAAGTGATTTTTTCTTCTTCATCCTCACTGGAGGATATGTGTGGGGTTTTTAAAATTGAAATTAGAAAAGAAAGGAGAGAGATAGAAAAAGAGAGAGAGATAAACTATCGATTGGTTGTGCTCCAACTGGGGATCACACCCACAGCCTAGGTATGTGCCCTCACCTGTAATGGAATCTGCAACGTTTTGGTGTACGGATGATGCTCTAACCAACTGAGCCAACTGGTCAGGGCTTAAACATGTTTTCACATGAATGAAATTGATCTGAACCAAATGATGATCTCAGAGTCATTCCCCACCCCGAGGGAAGATTTTTTTTTTCATAGACACTCAGGAAGCCATTTTCCCCACCTACCACCAAAGCATGGGTAGAACACAGAGTCTAGACAAAGCAGGGAGTTGTTGGACTGCTAAAATAGACAGAAGCCATTTCCAGTAATAAGCAACTGACTTGTCCTGACTGGTGTGGGTCAGTTGGTTGGAGAGTTGTCCCGTGTACCAAAAGTTTGCCGGTTTTACTCCCAGCCAATGTCTCACTCTCACATTGGTGGTTTTCTCTCTCCCTTTCTCTCTCTAAAAATCAACAAAAAAATCTTAAAAAAATAAGCAACTGACATCAGACAATTTATAAATCAGAGGGAAGGCACTAACACCTTTTATCAAAGTCATTGGTAAAGATTTGACTTAAAGACAATTTAAGTCATAGTATTTGCATTGATAGATAATGTTCTATAATTTAAATTCAGACACATATACAGATGATTATAATGTTTGTGATAAAATATTGTAACTTATGCTGGCTGCTATGGTAGAAGAGAGACAGACATAAGCCAATCTGATGGAAGTGCAGGGGAACAGAAAAATCTTTCTGGAAAAAGCAATAGCACAGATAGATCTTGAGGACTGAATAGAACTGACTTAGACAAAAAAGGGATTGAATGTTTTTTAGAATCAAAGAAAATGTTGTGTGTACAGGGAGAGCATGGTGCTTTCAGAAAAATGACGTTTGTACAAAGTGGTGGAGTCCATCTCGAATGGAGGGGATTGGACATAGAGGAAGCTATTGGACAAGGGTCAGATCTGGAAGAGCACTGAGTGCTATGTTAATGTGGTTGAGTTTGTTTGTTTTTTTTCCTTAGTGTGGTCAGGGGCTATAAAAGAATTTTAAACAGGAAATGGTATAATTATACTTTTCACTTTTGAAAAAATTTTTCAAAAGCATCGAGCAGAGTGGACTGAACAAAGTATGTATAGGTTCGGGGAGAAATCTTTTGAGTATCTTGTAAAACTTTCATGGGGAGATGGTAAAAGACTGGAGATAGGAAGGAGCAGGAGAAAAATGGAGATAAGGAAGCAAGAAAAAGATACAAATGTTAAAATGGCAGGATGTTAAATTCAATTGAGGAGAGGGAAAAAAGAATCTTGGTACTGGGCAGACAGTGATGCTCACTGAAATAACTAATGTGGGAAAGACACAGGTTGTGGTTTGGGGAATGATGGATTGAACTTTAAAGGTGTTGACTTGAATTTCTGTGGCACATCAGATGAGGATGCCCAGTATGGAACCTACAGAGCTTTCTTTCATGAGAGCTACACAGAAAATACAGATTTCAGTGATGGTTCATGGGGATGAATTAGATAACTCAGAGGAGTGACAAGAAAATGCAAAGGTCCTGGCAAAAATTGGGGGATTAAAGGAGTGGGCTGGAGGAAGAAAAGGTTGGAAACATCACTAAAAATAAGACTACAGAGGGATTTTATGGCACCTAAGAGAAGGTTGTCACTGTCTCCAGAATTCACATGTAATGCGTTTTTAATTCATCAGTTTCCAACTAAAGGAACAAGAGCTGAAAGTAAATGGATTGGTCATGAGTCACCAAGTCTCTGAATATTAGAACTATATTAACATTCTGGCTACATTAGCCAGCAAGATTTTTTAGGCCCAGCTGAAGTTGCTGGGATTAAGGACATGGGGGAGAGATGAGCACAGTGTGAAAGGCTCACAAAAGCACTTTTGAAAGATGAACAACAAGAGTTGGTAATAATTTAAGGGACAAAGAAAAGGAACAGAAGGTTTGGGGCCTTGATCTCCCATTGTGTTAGCACAGCAAAGGGTATCCTGGGGGTCCAGCACACACTCTGGCTCCTTAGTAGCAAACTTTAGCCAAGAACATTCAAAATTGTTGCTTGAAAAAGAAATATGGGGAGAAATCATACTATATTACTCTAAGAAGCAAAGTTAGGGTAATATACCTGATATCCTAAACCTTTAGAGTCTTGCAAAGTTGATATATTAACTAATGTGGTTTCCAAGTCATAAACAGATAGACAGGTTTAGGATTATGTCAATAAACTAGATCAGCAGCAACGCATTATTCTAAATATCAAGGCTCAGTGAGTAATGAAGCACATTTACAAATATAGAATTGTAATTAAGAAATAAAACTAGAGATAGGACCAAATGCTAAATGTGGAAATTCTAAAGCACATTTTCATCTAGTTTCCCTAAATAAAGTGATTTATGAGCAAAGAACCAGCACCTACGCTCTAATCTGGCCATGAGTCAGCAATGACTGCCTTTTTTCCTTTAATAGGGCCATGTCCTTGGTCTAGATTCATGGGGCAAGTGACATGCCCACTCCTCTTGAAATATTAAATAGATGAACCTCAATCTTTTTTATTTCAAAACCTAGAGAGTTCCATTGTGGGAGTTCTCAGAAGGTGTCTCAGATATGTTCAGGAAAATAACTGTGTCATCAGTTTGGTGCCTCTGATATTCCACTTGCTGGCCTCATCACTATGTCTCTGCATTTGCCAGACACTTCCAGGAACCTTCTGGCTTCTGCAGAGTTCCCCAGTGTGAGGCTGCAGGGCATAGCCTGCTCTTGACCATCTCATGCTCTGGTGGTATACAAAAAGTGATCACTGGGCTGCATGGTTTTCTCCCGTGAAAGACGGAGGAATATCTCTCACTCTTGTGTGGTATATCTTGTTAGAAGTTTCTAAAGCAGTGCTCCCTGGGTACCAAGGTCCATTTGGAACATTGACTCATTTCAGGCAAGATGCTTGGTGTGAGTATGAAATAGTGAGCAAAAACAGCCATCTTAGTAGAAGAAACAGACTCTACTCAAATAAATTCCAATAATGCAGCAGTTCTCAACCTGTGGGTCACGACCCCTTTGGCGGTCGAACGACCCTTTCACAGGGGTCGCCTAAGACCATCCTGCATATCAGATATTTACATTATGATTCATAACAGTAGCAAAATTACAGCTATGAAGTAGCAACAAAAATAATTTTATGGTTGGGGTCACAACATGAGGAACTGTATTTAAAGGGCCAGAGGTTGAGAACCCCTGCAATAATGACACACACAAGTATAATTGTGGAAAGAATTCTAAAGGGAAGGAAGAGGCTACTGTGATATTTAAAGGATCAGTAAAAGCAAATGAGGTGAAGTGGGGATGGGTAGAGTGGGAATGAATGGTAGATGATGGAAGCAGAAGGAACTGTCCAAAGATTGCAGCAGCTGGAACTTAGGGCTTCTCAGGATCTGAAGAAATCTAACATGACTACAGTATAGAACAGTGGTTCCCAAACTTATTTGGCCTACCGCCCCCTTTCCAGAAAAAATATTACTCAGCGCCCCCTGGAAATTAATTTTTTTTAAAATTTTAATAGCAATTAAACAGAAAGATATATGTATTAATGTTTCTACCTTTTTCGTAAAATATAGTAAAGAAAGGTGTAAATTAGAAACATTGAAGTTTGAAATTATGAAACTATTTATTGAACTCAGAATAGAAAGGTAATACAAAAAAAGTTAAAACAAATGCACCTGTGGCCATCACAGCCCCCCTGGATCACTGCAGCACCCACCAGGGGGCGGTAGCGCCCACTTTGGGAATCACTGGTATAGAAAGTCAGGAAGAGAATGGTGCAACCTGGGGCTGAGACATCTATAAAAGCCAGAGCATGCCTTGGTAAGGGCTGATGTCTTCATTCTGAGAGTAATGTATTAAAAACTGGAGGTGAGTGGGATAAGTGTCTTTATCACAATTGTGGGCTGCAGTGGAGAGTTGATTAAAAAGAGGCAGGACTTATTTGAAGTGAAACAAGACTGTCATATTTTACACAGAACCTACATCCCGTCTTCCACTTCACAACCACATTCTCAATAGGACTGAGCAGTGAGTCTAAGGAGAGGGCTGTGCTTGGAGATAAATCTAAGAAGCAGTTATGTTATAGTCAGATTTGCTTCCCTCCTTTGATAACTGTGGATTATTTTTATTGGGCCCACCTTTTTGTGCCTGGCTTTGCAGGAAGCAGCTCATGAAAATTAACTTTGGTTAGGGCTGTCCCAACAATTTCCCAAAGATGCCCAGCCATTTCTGAGCCCCAATACATTAAATTCCAGCTGGCATCCCCACTCTCTCATCATTCAGTCTCCTTAAAATCTCCCATATGAATGTATCTGTCTCAGGGAAGATAGTTCTTCTGATTTTATTACTTAATGATTTCACCCCATAAATGGGGCCTTGTGATTCAAATAATAGAGTAGTCATTTTTCATTGAATCTACAACAGCTAATCTAATGCACTGTATATGTTTTGTGGTTTCAAATATCATATCTAGTTAAACCAACTATAAAATTTAAAGGTTGTATAGCGTAGTGATTTCAACTGATGTCAAACAGATGTGGGTACAAATTCTTGCTCAGGTACCTAAAACACTGAAATCTTGGGCAAGTTTCTTTAATCACTGATACTCAGTGTCTTTATGTGAAAAATAGTTATACAGCAGTTGTGAAAATACAATAAAATAGTATGTAAAGTGCTTAGAAAAGCACCTGTCATATCATATTCAAAAATTATGATCATTGTTTGATCATTGTTAATCAAGTTTCATGGTGACTAGCACAATATGATAAAGATGAATGACTTTCTACCAAGTCTTTTTTTGTTTTGTTATTTAGTTAAAAGCCTTTGTGCCTGTGGATATTAGTGATATCTTCCCTTAATAAGCAACACATGAGATTATTTTTTTTAACAAGGCTTCATAAAAATGGAAAACTTAAGTTTTTCATTCCAGTTCAAAAGCATATGGGAAAAACAGTTTCAGAAGCTTTAAATATTAACAAGAGGAACACGGCATAATGATACAGGGAAAAAGTGCGAGCATGAATGCTCAGAATTGCTTTTAGTGGGAAAAAGCAGCCAGGATTTGTTGAGAGCTAAAGATTTTTTTTTATAAATAGATCTGAGTTTAATTGGCAGGACTTGGCATCATTTACAGGAAAATATGTTTTATTTATTTCAGTTTAAATATATTTCCAACACTATTTTAAAATACAGTTCTGCCAAGTGATGGGGCAGCTGTTAAGTGGTTCAGAATTTAATACCCTCGTTAGCCTTTCGCCTCTAAGGCCCTTGATCTATCTCTATGTAATTAAGCTCGTGCATTAAATGAGTTTTATGGGATAAGGGAGCCCCAAGTGGAATATGGACATTTCATACTAGGAAGCCATTGTGGATAATTGGCAGCTTTAGCTTGAAAAGCGCTTGGAGTGGGGATGAATGGGTGTTGCAAGTTTACCTGGGATCAGCACCGATAAACACCGGTGATGAAATTGAACTTTCTCCTGTTTTTAATCAGGGCCAACCTGAGGCAAAGCTATCACATAGATGTAGAATGTCTTCATTGGGACTTCATCCCTATCAGGGTTTTCTCTGCCTTTCTCCTCTACTCTCAAGGGGATTGGAAATACACACATCTGTGAGATGGAATTTCTCACTGGGGCTCCCCTCTCACAATACTAAGCTACAGACTTAGCCATACTCCAGACATAACTATTACTTGCAATTCTCCGTGTCATGCAGACTCACAGTGCATGCCTTTCCTTGTGCTGTTGTCTCTGTTTAGAATGAAAGACAGTCCTATTTCTTTCATTCCCAGGGCTCCCTGGTGAACATACTATTTATCTTTCAAAACAGAAACAAGAGCACCTTCTAGGAAGACTCTCCAGGTGGGATTAGATGATCCAGGCAGAACAACCTCATCTCTGCCCCTCTTCATCCTGTACAGGCTTCCGTTGTCGGATCAGGGTATTGTCAGGGTAGAGTAGGTCACGGTACCTTGTATTGCTGATGTCGCTGGTAAGGAACATTCCTCCTCAGTCAGTCACGCAGTGACCAAGGTTGAAAGAGGCTCTGCTGGCTTATGTCGGTGCCTTATTTACAGCTGGCTGCCTTGATAGGGAAAGAGAAAATGTGGAACACTCACACCTACTTCTAAATGCCCTGGTCCAAAGTGACAAAGTCACTTCTGTTTCTGGCCTATCAGTTGGAATGGACCTAACTAGAAGATCTACAAGTTAGGACAAGTTAACTACCTCAATCTAACTACAAGGAGGCTGGGAGAGGCAGGCGTATAAATAAATGGACTAGTGGGTGGGCATTACTTCTCACATAGATTGGGATATGGTAACAAGTTAGTGCTCATGTTACATGACTGCTTTCTCCATAACCTCTATTTTATGTCCACAGGGACTGGGAATTTGTCCTCACATCATATTCCGATATTGTGCGCTCGCAATTAATTTATGTTAGAGAATTACTATGTTGGCCATAGAAAAGAGGTAGAGAAGAGAATACTTTATACATGTGAGCTCATTAAATTCTCACAGAAATGTAAGACAGTGTTGTTCTCTTCACTTTACAGATAGGACACTAGGGCTCAGATTTCCTAAAGGAATTATCAGAGAGTTGTAATTCCAGCTCAGGCTGACTCAAATAGATGCTACATTTTCAATTTTGAAATGTCTCATTATGAAAGGAGATATCTTGAAAGACTAAAACAGAAAAAAATGAATTTCTCCTGTGGAGTTCTCATGGCTTAATTTACTCTACAAATAGAGGGAAGTTTGGTGTGTGTGACAAAGAACATAAGGTGAGGCTCTGAATCATACTATCAATGTGACCCTGTCTGGGATTCCAGTGCTCTCGTAGGGTCCATAGTTAGTGTTCTGACAGTCTGACCTTTCTTTTTGGTCCATCTGATAGTGAATATAATCTCATGGGGTTTTAGAGAGGATGAGAGGAGACCTAGGTTTGTAAAGCGCCTAGGGTCATGTCTGGCACAAAGAAAACACCCCAAATTGTTGGTTCTCTGTCTCCCTGACTTTCTTCCCACCTTGGCTGAATAGACCCTTTGCTCATTCTGCAAAGCATATATAGCTATTAGACTCACATGCAGAAATACCAGAGATGACTTTTTTTTTAATTCGAATGGGAGTATTATGAAATTTTAGATCGGAAGGGACTGTAATATATAGGTGAGAAAAGAAGTTCAAGTGGGGCTTCTTCAAGGTCACAAATGTGGCAGTAGCAGGAGTGTCCCTGCTCCGAATTCAGCAGGCTTCCTCTCTCTGAGCAGTGAGCAGGTGTTCAGTGATAAATACTTGTCAGGGATTGATTGATTAAGAATATTAAATTTCTTCCATTTGGTTGTATGTGTGTGTGTTGCGGGTTGTTGGAGTCTGCATGGGAGGGGGGGAGGGGAGGAGAAATCTCACTGAAGTAGTTTCAGCCTATTTGGTTTCTATCTTTAGAAAATACTCCTCTAGCCAATGTTTTCAATAGAATAATTGCATTGTATTTATAACCAATTCCAACTCTTTTCAGCAACTGTTTCTTTCCTGTGTGAGAAGCCTGGTGAGCATTTCTATCCCATCTTGAAATGATATTTTCATTTTCAAGCCTAAACATAGTAACTAGGGTAAAGACTTGGTTTCAACTTAGCTGCTAATAGCCCAGGCTGTTAAATTTGTCATTACAATAATTCTTTTTTGCTTGAGTGCAAAGCTCTTGCAAAGATAAAACAGTCTTTTGTTAGCAACTAAAGCTATTGCTTTCAGCCATGTAATTTCCCGAAAATAAAGAGGGTACCGTAGCATATTATACCTCTTGTTACTAGATGACACAGTCACAATGTTTGCAGTGAGGTGGAGGGAAGAGTTGGCAGAAATTAGATGAGGTCTCTAACCAGGAGTCTCTTTCAAGGGGACTGATATCCTTGTAAGGAAGAGGACATGATATTATGGATATTCTATCACCCACTATTCTGTGGCAGGGAAGTAAAAGGCTTTCTTGATATTATATTCTGATTTACTCTGCCCTCTAAGTGTGAGTCCAAATTGACAATTAAATCATCTTCAAACTAATGCTTTATTCTACTTCCTTAAACTTGTGTACAATCACAAACATCAAGTGCAGTCATACATATCGCCAGAAAGTGAGATTGTTTAGGAGGCTAACTCATTTGTCCCCTTAATTTGTTCCAGGATCACATTTAAGTCATCCAGGCAAGTGATAGCTTCCTTAAACTTAAGTAGCTCTCACCTCTCATGATAAAGGGAACATCTCATGTTCAGAGTATTTCTGTGGGGGTTTGGATAACAAACCAAATGTGTGTGTGCAGAAGTTTGTAATATATGCAAAGGTGTGTCTGAGTGTCTAAGACTGCCTCAGGGTTGCAGACTATTGGAGATTATTTTCAAAATAATGTTGAGGATGGGCTTAATCTGTCTCAGTTGGGACTGTTCAGACCTATTTGATACCTTTTACACCATTCCTTCCACACCACGCTCTGTATAATCTGAAAAAGGAATCACTCTCTCATAGCTCTGCTTCTCTCCTTATCGGCCTTGAATTCTTTATTATTGTAGCTACTCTTTCTTTCACTCATGTACTCTCTAATAGATACAGAGATGGGCTGTCCAGATCCCCCTTTTTGGAAGGACGCGCTGACCAGGGTAGGGAGTGCTATCACTAGGCAGATCATGCTCTCAGCTCCTTCAGATTTGGCACCAACTGCAGAATCACCTCACCTGGAATCTCACCACTGCTTGGGCAGTTCTTATCTATTGACTGAGCAAGGCAAGTAAGTATATCAAAGGTAGCTAGGGCCCTGGTAGCAAATATCAGCATCAGAGCTCCCCACCAAGTTGACCAAATTTCTTCTTGTTTCTACATTTCAGATTAACTCCTCTCTCTGCTGAATCCTTCCTCTTCCTTTCACAAGGGCTGATTCGGAATAAGTATCTTTGACCCAAAACTTCATATGAGCATCTGCCCCTGGAGCACTTAACACTACTAACTTATGTATTCCTGTCTTTCTCTATCTTACATGCCTGATTAAGCCTCGCTCAGATAAACCCAACCATTTTTGTCTGTCCCCAAGCAGATATAGCTCTGGAGAAAAACACACAACCAGCAAGTTCACTTTAAATTCATGATCATCAGTCTCAAAGGGGCACTCAACCCTGCCAAACCGACCCTTCTCTGCATCCTTGGGGTTCTCTTTGGGGTTCTCCTTGTTTTCTATTTTTTCTCTAGGATCAAAACACAAGCACCCCTTTTTCTTCATGGTTTAGTAGGAAAGATCTAGAAGACCTCACTTCATAGTTTAGTGAGAAGGAAAAGTGCCTCCGGTAATGCTTTCATATTCCCACACCAAAGTATCCAGATCCATGCCCTCTCCTTCCCTGTGGTGTGAGGAGACCCTTCATTATCTGTACCATTTTGCTTTTGAGTTTCTTCAATCTTGCCTTCTTAAAGACTTGGTTTCTGACATGTTACTCTCTTATTCTGGCAATTGGCTGATATCATCAGCATAACAATACATGTGTTAAGGCAGACTAGCAGAGTAAGGGACAATTCATAGCAGAGAGTGTGTTTGTGCAGGAGGGGGTGGGTGAGAGATCAACCAAAAGACTTGTATGCATGCATATAAGCATAACCCATGGACACAGTCAATAGGGGGAGGCGAGGGCATGTGCTGGCGGGGGGAAGTGGGAACGAGGGGGGAGAGGTTAATGGGGGGGGCAAAGGATTCATATGTAATACTTTAAACAATAAAGAATTTAAAAGATAAGTAAATAAAATTCTAAACTCTGGAGTTAGGCTGCCTTGATTTCAGTGCTGGGTGAAGCACATTAGTTCACCTCTCTCTGTCTCCCCTCATTTATAAACTGAGGATTATAATATTGTTTACCTCATAGGGATTTTGGGAGGATTGAAAGTAAATCAGAAAATGCATTTAGAAGGGAACCTCTCACATAATAATCACAAAATAAATAGTAGCAACCAATAGGATTTATCTCCTATCTCAAATAACATGCAAATAAACAAATAAAAAAAACATTTTCACTGGTCTAGCGGCTAAATCCTACTCCATTTCTCTGTTCTCCTTCACATCAGAATGTATAGATTATTCATATCTCCACTTCCTCGTGCCCCATTCTCTTCTCGGTGCACTCTGCCTGGGCTTTGTTCCCTACCTCTTCTCTTTCCGCACTCTGCTGACTCATTTTTGAAAAGCCAGCAATCACACTGCCAAATTCAATGCCATTTTTTCAGCTGCTCTGTAGGCTTTCTCCGCACCCATTGACATAGTGACCATACCGTTCTCTTTCAAATACTGTTTTTTCTTATCACTGTGACATCACAACTCTCTGGTTTCCCAGGAGCCTTTCTGATGGCACCTTCTCTGATTCCTTTGCAATATCCTCTTCTATCCAACCTTCAACCATTGGGTTTCCCCTTGGCTTAGCACTAGGTTCTTCTACTTTGCCTCAGTTGCACTGTTTCCTAGGTGATCTAATCTGTCCTTGTGGTTTTAACCATCATTTGCTGGGTAGTTGACGTTCCAATTTAAAAACTTCCTGTTCTGGCTTGTCTACTTGGTTACAAACACACATAGCCAACCACTTACTTGGTATCTCCACTGGGAATGGCCAAAACAAACTCTTCCTTTCCCTCTCCACATAAACCGGTTTCTCCTCCTGTCTTCTCCATTTTAGCAAGTGATAACACCTAGTTATTCAAGCCCCAAACAAAAGAATCTCATTGGCTTTTTCCTTTATATCACACGTACATCTAATCTGTCAACAAATTCTGTTTTCAAAATACAACCTCAGTCCACTTTTCTGATCTCTACCACCTGTATCCAAGATATGAGCTTTCTGCTAGGATCCTGGAAGAAGCTCCCAACAGGTTTTCTGGCTTTGCACTTGCCCCATTAAAATCCATTGCCACCTAAGCAATCATAAAGATTTTATATGCAAATTAAATTAGGTCACTTCCCTTCTAAAAGGCTCCAATGAAGACTCATCCCAATAAAAATAAAATCTGTACTCCTTTTCAAAGCTTCCTTCCTGCTTACGCTCTTCTTCAACCATGTTGGCATGTGTTTCTTTTTCTTGACTATGGAATCTCATTCTCACCTCATGACTCCTGTACTTGATTTTCTCTCTGCCTAGAGGACCCACTCTCCAGATTTGCACATAGCTGGACACTTGCTCATCATTTAGTTCTCAACCATCACTTTTTAAATGTGGCTTTTCCTGACCACCTGTTGTGATGTTCCCCTGCCCATTTTCAATATGAGTCACATCATCCTCTTAATTTTACTTCTAATGTTATTTTCATCTGAGATAATCTTGTTTATTTCTTTTCTCGTTTATTAGGTTTAGAGAGGTTAAGTGATTTATGCAGGCTCACAGAGATAGTAAATGAACGCAAGTGAAATGTGTACAAAATTTCCAAAATGTAAATTCATATTATTTCTGCTGTATTCTATAGAAGTGTCTCAAAAGGATGGTGCTGAAGAAGGATTTGAAATTATGGAAGGTTCAGTAGATGGAATCTGGAAAATAACTATAATAACAATAACATCAATAGTAGCACCCAAAGATTGCTCAGTTCTGGGAATGCTGATGGCCATGACTTGGTAGCGCATCATCCAACTGAGTAGTGCTGGTTAGTGAGACAATTTTTCACATGGGTTTGCTGTGTAATTTTGCTTTACTTATTATTTATCTTTTCTAATGCATCTTACTGGATCTTTTCAAGGACATTTACAAAATGTAACCCTCAATTCAATGAATAACTAGGCACAATAGCAGGATTTTTTCACAGGGTTCAAAGCATGACAGGAGTATCCAAATTCTGCTTCCTCTGCTTAGAGTCTAATCCAAGGCAGATTACTTAGTACCTTAGAGTCTCAGTTTTCTTATTTGTAAAATACAATAATGTCTACCTCATTGTGGTGTGCTGAGGATTAAATGAGGTACCCTAGCACAGCTCGGAGAATATAGCAGGAATGAAATAAATGTCCTTTTTTCTTATTTCCTTCCTTTTACAGAGAATGCAATACAGAAAGGAAATAAGACAATTCCAAAATCATTGTAATGGTTCAGAAGAAAGGTATAAGTAATGCTATGACTCATTTTTTTGATGGATTGAGGTAGTGGACAAATAAATACATGAAACATTGGAATTAGAAAAAGAATGAACATATTATGTTATATTCACACAATGGGATAGGACTCAGCAATAAAAAGAAACAAACTATGGTTGCACCCAGTAATCACATAAAAGAATCTCAAAATGTCATTCTGAGTGGGAAAAAAACAACAACAACAGGCACAACAGAGTACATACTGTATGATTTCATTTATAAGATGTTTTATAGTAGGCAAAGCCATTGTGATAGTAGTCGTAACAATGGTCACCTCTGAGGCAGAGATTCTTGCTGGAAAGAGGCCTGAGGATATGTTCTGGTATGGTAGAAACTATCTATGCTTCAATGAGGGTGGTAGTGGTCTGGGTCAAAACTCACTAAGTTTAACTTCTATAATCCACACATTTGTCTATGTAAATCAGAACAATTTTTAAAAGTACATAAGAGATCGTCCAAAGTACTTGTATGCATGCATATAAGTGTTACCAATGGACAAAGACACTAGGGGTGAGGGCTGGGGGAGGGGCATGTGGGAGTGGCCAGAAAGAGGTCAATGGGGGGAAAATAATATAATATTATAATAGCTATGTAGGGGCCAGGGGGATACTTGAAATATCAGGGGGACCACTCTGTAAAGTATATGATTGTCTAACCACTATGTTGTACACCTGAAACTAATACAGAATAATGTTGAATGTGAACAATACTTGAAAAAAAGTACATAGGTCTATGTTTTTGTAAAGAGGAAGAAAGTAATTCTAGTTGAAAGCCTAAGGAAGTCTGTTTAAAGGATTCATGGAGCAGGAGGTGGAAGGATTGAGAGTTAAACAGAAGCATAGAGGGAATTCCAGGTA
>NW_005871140.1:1756004-1868553 GCF_000147115.1 Myotis lucifugus
CTGATTGAGGAGGAAGGGGTAGGGAAATTTGGGATTCTCCCAGGTAATCAGAGCCCATTATGGGAACTGAAGATACCATTTTCCTTGCAGCTAATGCAGAACCTATTTATGATCTTCCCACCTACCCTTAGAGGAGCCCACATTAAACTTTAAATAAGAAACTAGTAGTGCAGGAACAGGAATTATGCAAAATCCATTCTAGAGTGTCTGGTTTGATGGCAGCCACACACATTGTAGAAAGGCAGCAATTTTAGGGTTACTGCCTTGGTGGTGTGGGCAGTCAGAGCTGAGGTCTGCCCCATGAGGCTGTGGAAGCAATTCTGTCTTCCTTTGATTGGTTTTGCAGTGTGATTTTTGCTTGTCATTCCTGCCCACAGAGCCACCACCCACCACGAGGCTGTCTGTCTCTATGTAGCTATCCCTGTGTATATTAGAGATAGTATTAATGTAAGTAAGTAAGGGAATAAAGAATTTATCTGCAATATCCACCTATTTTACCTGCAGAGAAATCACAAATTCATACAGCATTAGAGCTTGAATAAACTTTAGAAACTCTTACCATGCTTGCTAAAAAATGACTTTGACCCATATAAGGAACCATACCTGATTAATCCATCTGTATCTTCCTCCTTGCCTGATGCAGTGCCAGGCATTGGCACATACTCAACAAATGCATTTTAAATGACGAAACCATCTAGTTCCTGCATGGCAAGTGTCTAGCAAAATACCTTGCCAGATCAGGTCTAATCCCTCCAACATGCACAGCAGTGCTCATTAACTGATCAAGTTAATGCTGCCTTTCCAACAGATCTTATATATGACCTCAGAGCTCTTCTCAGTATAGCATCACCTGGAGTTGGCATGAGATAAAACAACTTGCCATTTCTGAAAACATTCATCATAGAGATGAAAAAATGAGATATAAAGTGTTAAATATTTTGAGAAGGGTTTTATGGTTGGCTAGTGACAGAACCAGAAATAAAGTTTAAGTTTTAGCTTCCTACACTAGTATTTCCCTCTTTCTCATATTGCCTATTCATTTGTAATGGGTCTGGTTAGTCAAGAATCTTTGTCTTTGGAATTGAGAAAACTAAGGGATTTATATATTTAATGAAAGATCTAAGTGAAAGAGGGTCCAATAAGTTACATACCTTAATAAAATAATGTATTTAAGGGACTAAAATTTAGCTTCATAGTGTTATTGATGGGTTGCTATGAATTGTCAAGAGACAGGCATTAGGGAAATCTCATTAAGTCAAAACTCTGAATTGTTTATCCTTGGACCAGTAATGGGAAAGATGATTATAATAACCATTGAAAATTGCTAATATATTTAAATATCTAAACCAACATGTCTGAATGTCAAAACATATTTTCAAGTGCTTTTATAAGAATTTTTTACCAAATTTATAATTCTTCTCTAGAAACTGACAGCATTTTCCTGATAACCGTGATTTTACAACATGGCCTTGGCTATTATTGATTGGAGAAGGGATAGACACTTTTGGGTAACCTGAGCCAGTCATAGTTTAGGATTTTTGGAAGTTTGGTCCTCAGAGAGTTGAGTTATACAACTGGTAGAGTTATAGAAAGAAAGTCTTGAAACCTCTTTGTTGGATTCTCTTGGGGTATTTAATTCTTCATATTTCCTGATAATGAGTTGCTCAGCTTTTTTGAGGAAATTATATCATAGCCCTAAAAATAAATTTATTTTATCCCCTTAAATATCTTCAAATAATTTCATTACTTATACTTCTTTCAAAATAAACACTAACTCATATATTTAAAATGAGCTTAGGCTCTTGGTTTCTATCCTTCCTTCCTCCCCTTCCTTCCTTCCTTCCTTCCTTCCTTCCTTCCTTCCTTCCTTCCTTCCTTCCTTCCTTCCTTCTTTTTGGTTAATCCTCCTCCAAGGATATTTTTGCGTTGATTTTTTTTAAGGGAAAGTGGAAGAGAGAGGGAAAGACAGAGAGAAACATCGATATGAGAGAAACACATTGATTGGTTGCCTCCTGTACGAACTCCAACCAGGGTGAGGGCATGGGCCAGGGCCAGGGCCAGGGCCAGGGCCAGGGAGGAGCCTGCAACCAAGGTACGTGCTCTTGACCAGAATCGTATCTGAGACTCTTTGGTCTGCAGGCCAATGCTCTATCCACTGTGCCAAACTGGCTAGGGAATCTTCCTTACTTTGTTAAGGTAAACTTTTCTGGGCTCAATCTTTGGGCTCCTTTTTTTTTAAAAAATCTGAACATGCTTTATTGTTAATGTCATCCAGGCTCATGATCCATATGAGGATGATTCCAAAATTTAAATCTATACTTCAGGCCTCTTTCCTGACCTCCAGACTCATAGATTCAAATGCTAATTCATTATGCAGATGTCCAACAGGCATGTCAACTTTATCATGACCAAAACCAAACTCTTAGTTTTCTTTCCACAGTTCTTCTAATCCAGTTAATAGTAACTCCATCTGCTTGGAACAATTTTTCCTGATACTCCTCTGAAACTCCACATCCAATATCAATAAGCTTTTGAGCCTACTTTTAAAATTTGCCCCAAGTCTGACATCCACTCACCAACTTCACTGCTTTTATGCTTAATCCATTCTACATTATTTCACTTATTTTCTCAAAAAGTCTCTTTCCACCTTGTTTCTGTTCAGGCTACACTCATCAAAGCAGCTAGGATGATGTCCTGTTAAAAATGCAGTGACATTTTGTGAAATAGATGAAAGCCCAAGTCTTCACAATGTTGTTTACATCTCATTATTTGGTCTGTATTATCTCTTTAGCTTTATCTTTTACCTAGATCTGTAGATGAGTGATTTGGAGCAAATTATTTATTCTGGGCCTCAGTTTCCTTATTTTTAAAATAGAGATGATAAGAGCCACCTGCTTCTTGAGTAGTTATGGAGATAAAATAAATTATTATAAACAAAATATTTAGAATGGCATCAGGCATGTTGTAAGCATTTAGTAGATATCAGCTATTATTAATAATAGAATGCCAGAGATCATGTCAGTTTTGTACATGCTAGAAAAACTATCCTTTTTAGCCCATCACAGGTTCTTAATAAATATTCGTTAGATAAATACTTTTGGTAGCCTCTATGTATAAATGAATTAATATGCATTCTTTTGACCTATTAAACAGATACTATAGCTCAACACTGAGTAAGTAGCATAATAAATGACTTTATTTCTTTCCAGTTTCACAGAGCCCATGATTTGAATTTACATGTCTGGAAAAATTATCACTGATAACCTGTCAGGGATCTTTGGGCTTGCATGAGAATAGTAAAATCAAGAAACATAAAGTATGCTTATGCCAAGCACTCACTGTGTTGTACTGCTACATAATGGCTCTCCCTGGCCACCACTTTGTGTGGCCTACGACGTATGTGATAACTGATTTTTTTCTTCCTCTGTTTTCCAACCCTTATCAGTCACTAGAAATAATCTATCTTGAAAAGATGAACAACAGGCCATGGAATAAATTAGCATAAATAAATGAAAACCAAACGTGATGAGTGTTAATAATAAGGCCCCCGTTGGATTTGACATTAGATCAGCAGCATCTAGAATATGAAGGCATTGGGCTAGGCAGGGCATCTCTCCTGTTTCTCAGAAATGAAGGCAGCCCATGACAGCCATTTACTGGCAATAGATACCTTCTTGCAGGAAAAAAGTACCAAATGTAGGCAGCATATTCACACTTGTACTATTTCCCTATGAAAAAAATCCATAGCTCTCTTAAGAAATAAAATTAATATTAAATATTCCATTGGCTGAATCCCATGCAGACACTAATGGGAATCTGAAAAGAGCCCTGCTTTTGGTAAGCAGTCTTGATCTTTTTATTTTCCTTTTCATAATGTTAAAAAAAAGGATGCATCTTGTTCTCATCTCTTTCTTCACTATGTCTCTTATATTCTTTGGCTCTAAATAAGCATATTTAGATATGTGAAAAAATAGATAATACAGCTCATTCTCTTAAGAACCTCCTTGTCCAGCTGAATAGGCAGCTATAATGTAAATGAAAGCAAGCGGCAACATCAAATATGAATGCCAATGTAATGGTATTGCCTGTTAACTTCATCTCTAATCTAAGCTAGTCTACAAGTCAGCTTTATTATTTGAAGTTCCTCTCTTATATTTATGTCATCAATATTATTACTTATTATCATTAATTATCCATTATAATCAATTAATAATTGATAATAATGAAGAAGCAACCAAACAGCACTGGTTCTCTTTCAGCTTGTCACCACTTTGATAATCCCATCGTTTATGCTATACTTATGTCTAACCAGACTTCCTCTGATGGCTTCAAGCCCTTCAGTACAAATGCTCACAATTATCCCTAGTGCCTTTTATTCTTTCTCTGATGGACTATTTTTCTAATTAATCACATGTTCAATTGAATTGTCTTTCTTTTATCCTGTGTTATAGGCAACCATACTCAATTTAATGTCATCTAGTGATTGTATGAACATAATTGTAATGCTTTTATTAAGGTCACTGGTAAGAATAAAATAATTATGTGTTCTAAGAGTATTTTCTTAAAAAAGAAGTTCAAGAACAAGCCTTTATACACAATTACCCATTTATGCAACATCCTCATTTCACAATTGAAATCAAATTAACCAACTTTCAGCAAGTTCCTCATAAACTGATCATCTTGCTGATGTTCCAGTTATTTAAAACTGTAGCAAGTTCCAACAGGAAAAATAGCATTTTTTACCAAATTAGTAAAACCGTTGGTTATAGTAACTGGGAAGTTAGAGAATGTACTTAAATGATTTTTTGTTCTTGGGCAAGTAGAGCTCTTAGAAAAATGTTGAAGGTATATTCTGGTGTTTTTTTGTTGTCGTTGCTGTTTGTTTGATTTTTACTTGTATTTGATATGGTGTTTTTCAAAAAGTAAGACATGAACTTAGGAAAGTATTGAGCAAATAATAAGCAAACTTTAGAAGAAATATAGAGTTCATATTCTGTTCGGTTGGAAAATAAAAGCAGCTCTTATCTCCACCTTCTCCAGACAGCAAAAGAATCTTCAATTCTGGTAAATCCTGAGGGTGAAGATAAAATCTTCAGGGTATAGCTGATATGTATAAGGCCCCCAATCAAAGAACAACTAAAGGTTATGACACAGGTTCTATAGGTCTATAGTCAAAGTCTATAGATCTTTGATAAGAATTCTAAAAAAAAATTTATAGTAAAACCTTTTATAGTCTTCTTGTTGGACCAAAGAGCTTTTAGGAGGATTAAGGTTATGACCCCACGACAGAACTAATGTTCCCAAAATACATAATTGAGTCTTAGCCATTTTGTCCTACATGTAGCCAGTAGCCACACGTGTCTATTAAAATCATTATAATTATATATTTAGTTCACAGTCATACTAAATACATTTTAACTACTCAATAGCCACGTGCTTACTGGTATAGACAGTACAGATAAAGTATATTTTCGTCATTGTATAAAGTGCTATTAGACAACTCTGGTAGAGCTATCTACAAAAAAAAAATCCACTAAAGGTTTTAAAGAACTCAATTACCACATTTGTTACTATTCTGGACTAAAAGATTCTGAGACTGTTCAAAATGTAAGAAGATCATTGGACCCCAGCTTTTACAGGCAGGAAGTATCTCAGCCACAAGAAATATCATATTTTCACAGCTCTCCCCATAAGTAGCCAAGGGTTTATGATGGGAAATGTTACTGAACTAAAGGGGTTTGTTCATCTGTATGCATAAAAGCCCAATTAAATATAAACAGGAGTTAACAACCAAGAGAGTAAGGTTTATTCTTTAAGAAAATGGCATCAAATCCAGATTCATAGGTGAGGCTGTACTCAAAGACCTGGCTCCACCATGGTTTCTGGGAGATGGGTTACATAAAGGGGAAAAGTCATTAATCATGATGGAGTTAAGATCATGGTCTCTATTGATTGATTAGGGCTAGGGTAGGGAGTAGTTGATCATTGCATCTGTTCCTGATGTCAGCCATGGCATCATTCTGTCTGATTTGGCAAGGGTGTGGTTGTTGGGGTCATTTGATTTTTCTGGGTCTGAACCTGAAACACAACTGAGGCCTAGATGTTATCTCTGGTTTGAAACTTGTCTCAGTGGTCAACAGACCTGGGACTATGTTCCTAAGATTACTTGATGATGACCAGAATCACATTGTCCTGAGGGCTTAATGATTAAGGGAGTGGGAGAGTGAGGTGGGTGAGTCAGGGTGCTGGATGAGGCCAGTTTGAATCAAAAGGAAGGAAATGAGAAAAGTTCATATTAAAGAAATGAAATGTCTGTGTGGTTACAAAAAAAGGGTGCTTCAGAATTCAGGCATGGACAGAGCTCTGGTGAGAGAACAATTACTGGGAGTCATTCCCAGAGAGTCCACTAGTGCCTGATAAACTTTCCCTGTCCCAAGAGTAAGAGAATTGGAGGACATCTTTGAGTGTGATTTTAGAATTGTGGTGTTTCAATGGCTGCCATCTCATCTCTCTCTGCCTCTCTCTCTCTCTGTCTCTCTCTCTCTGTCTCTCTCTCTCTCTCTCCCTCCCTCTCTCCCTTAAATAGAAGTGTTTATTCCTCTTATCTTGCCCTGTTTTACTCTTCTTGTTGGTTTGTGTAGGATAGATAACTTATCTTTTTTGATAATGTCTCCAGATCAAGAGAAGTCACAAATGAACCTGATATATTAGAACACAAGATCCTGGTAGAGTTTAATAAATGACCAAGTGAAAATTTTGTGGTTCCTGTGATGGGGCTAAGCATATTTTGCATGTGAGAAGAATGTAAAAATTGTGGCTAGAAAGGCAGACTGCAATAGATTACTTTAGTGGCCCTAATGCTACTCCCCTCCCTGTATCCAGGTCTTTGCTCTGTGACTTTAACTAAGGAGCAGAGTATATGTCCCCTCCCTTTGACTTAGGATTCAACCATGCTACTTGCTTTGGCCAATGAAATGTTACCAAGTGTTAGAAGACTAAATGCTTGGAAGTGTTTATGTGATTGGGTTTATCCTCTTGACCCCTGATAATATCATGAAAATAATGTTTCTGGACTAGCATCATGGCTCAAGGAAGGGGATGAGCAGAATCGCTCCAGCTGAGTTCAGACTAGATCAGCTGATCTTCTAGCAACATGCAGATCAGTAAGAATTAATGTTGTTGTTTAAGCCCCCAATTTGAGGGTTGTCATTTTGCATTTTTATGTTCATTGTAAACCTATAAAGTCACCAGTGATCTCCTGTTCATTAAATTCATTTAATATTTCTTAATCTTCATCTAAATGTCTCTGCAACAGTTTTCACTCTTGACCATGCCCTCTTCTTGTAACCTGATTTCCATGACCCATGTTTTCCACCTACCAACTTTTATGGTTGCTCTTTCTCAGCTTTCCTTTGTCGATTTTTTTCTCTTCTTGTTTCTTAAATCCAGGTTGTATCCATCCCTTAATTTTTTCTACTTTTCACTTTATGTACTATGCTCGGTGATACATTGTCTCCTTGACATAATTCTATTCTACCAACTTATAATGAGCAGATCTCTATGTTCTGGGATCCCCCTGTGTCTAGAGCAGTGGTTGGCAAACCGAGGCTCGAGAGCCACATGAGGCTCTTTGGCCCCTTGAGTGTGGCTCTTCCACAAAATACCACATGCAGGTGCACATGTAAAGTGCGATTGAAACTTCATGGCCCATGTGCAGAAGTCGGTTTTTGGCCTGGGCGAGTCTATTTTGAAGAAGTGGCATTAGAAGAAGTGGGCGGTGTCGGTCATGGGATACGCTGTGCAGGCGGGCCATGGGATACGCAGCGCGGGGGTGGGGGGCGTTGGGGGGGAGGTGTGGGCGATTCATGCAGGAGTTGAGTGAGCCAGTCAGTCAGCAGTCTGTTGTGCAGTGGTTAGTGCTAGTTGTGTCCGCAAATCGCACGTGGGTGACAAAAGTACCTTCTCAAAGCATAAAGTTACCTGAATTTTTCCAACCAGCTGCAAATCCTACAGGTATTTTTTGTCATCAATTTAAGAATTGTAATTATTTTGTGTTGGTGGCTTTATTATTATAAAATGAAACATTTTTTTAGGTGCCCTGTTTGAGATGGCTACAAAGAAGAAGCAAAGAAAAATGGAAGACGAAAACCATGAATTTAAAGTTGAATGTACCTACCTATATAGTTTAACTTTAAAAAATTTGGCTCTCAAAAGAAATTTCAATGGTTGTACTGTTGATATTTGGCTCTGTTGACTAATGCAGTGGTTGGCAAACTCATTAGTCAACAGAGCCAAATATCAACAGTACAAAGATTGAAATTTCTTTTGAGAGCCAAATTTTTTAAACTTAAACTATATAGGTACGTACATTGTTATTAACTTAATTAGGGTACTCCTAAGGCTTAGGAAGAGCCACACTCAAGGGGCCAAAGAGCCGCATGTGGCTCACGAGCCGCAGTTTGCCGACCACTGGTCTAGAGATTTTAACCATTGAAGGGGTACTTTAACATGCATGAGTCACTGGATTTGTCTAAATGCAAATTCCTTATCTCATTATTAAATACGTACCACTTCACATGTTTCTTTATCTCAACCTCATAGAATAGAACTCTGAATCATCAGAATGAGCAGAACAGTCGGACAGATTACTTGTACCTCTTCTGATAAGTTGGGTCCTTATCTGGGTCCGGGACCTTGGCTTCTGCTACCTTCCAGGTCTGCTCCAAGCTATGCCTAGCTAAATCTTTCTGGTCCTTCAGAAGTCACTTAAAAATCATCTCTTCCAAATTCTGAGATGACATAGTGTGTCTCCCACGAGCTCCTTATAGGCCCTGTGCTTGCTTCTAGAAAAGGACTTGTTATACTGAGTTTTAGTTGACTTTTAGAGAAACTGGATTGAATCTCGCTCAATTTTGACTTCCTAGTGGCTCATATTATAGTTGGCACACAGTAGGCACTCAGTACATTTATGGAAACTTCAGAAATATGTTCCTCATTTCATTGGTACATTATTTGTAAGCACCATTAAAATGGTAGTAAACATCAACCACATATGGCAAAGATGCAAGATAATAAGGCTTTGAATTAATGAAATCCACCCACTCTGGCCTCATACATCACACTGCGGCATCATGTTCCAGGTTCCACAGGTGCAATGCTTACATTTAATTGCACTGATCAAGCTCTCCTTATGTTGAATTCGTGAATATATCATCCTCTAGGTAGGATCAACTGAGCAGTTTCAAATCCATTTGTTTCAAAATCCCAGGAGGACTCTGTGTTCTTGTGTGACTTTGTGTTACTTCCTGATGACTCATGGAATGTGAGAGCAATGAAAGTAGATGCTGAGTAAATAGATTCTCCTGGGGGGAAAATTCCTCTTAAACCAATTTAATTTTCCAAGTTTTTACTTTTTTATTTTTAATGTGAGCTAAGCATGTTGCATCTCTCTTTTAAGGAGCTCAAACCTCTTTGGTCCTTTATTCTTAAAGCATTCTGAAAGCCAAAGATGACTGACTTCAGCTTCTTAGTTTTATAATTCCTTGTAGTTAGATATGTATATCAAAGGCTAGAATCCATTGCTTTGCTTTTATAGACAGATTAGTGGCATATTAGGAAAATAATAATAAAAGGAAATACCAATAAGTTAGATTTCTACAGAGCATGTTTTGCTACAGAACTGAAAATCCTTTCCCATATACTATATTATCATATTTTATTTGTCTGTCAACAGGGTATAAATGTAGAAATAAAAGGCTGGGATGCAGAGACATAAAAAATTCTGCTCATTCAGGTTTATCCTCCTGCTTGTAATCTCTAAAACATATTGTTGTCCCACTCATATGAAAATGTTGGCTCATGATCTTTTGAATATCACAGGTTTTATATTGGCAAATTTCTCTCAATTTTCCTCTGGCTAGTATGCTTTAGGATAGAATGACTCCCAATTGACCAGTGCTATGTTTTGAATACACACTATAATGAATCAATTCATAGAAGCAAACATTGGCTTCCCTTATACTGATTTGATTTTCTGAAACTTAACAAGTAAAGGCCAGAATTCATGAGCTTGATTCTCTAAGTCTTTTGCCATCAGATCCCCTAAGCATTTTCCATCTCTTTAACCAAGTACTTTACAATGTATATTCATTGACTATTAGCCTAGTTAAATATTCTGGGAAGGAAGTGAATTCCAGAGTAAACTAAGTTTATTAATGGCTTTATAATACATTACCCTCTTAAGGATTTATAATGCAAATTACCATATTAAAAGTTCTGAGAAATCTTTTAATAAGGAGGCTGGTTCCATTTTGTTTAACCAAATGTTTTTCAAACTTAGTGAATCATAGATGCCCTTTTTACATACCTCTTAACTTCCCAAGGAAAGCATTCCATTCCAGGAAATGTGTTCTGGAAAGCCTTGCTGTAGCTATACCGAACTGCTGCCCAACAGTTCATTTGTCCATTAGGTCTCTCACTCTGGAATATATCATCCACCATGTAAAAAGACTTTTTAAAAATATGTTTTTATTGATTTCAGAGATGGAAAGAGAGATAGAAATATCAACGATGAGACAAAATCATTCATTGTCTGCCTCCTGTGTGCCCCCCACTGGGGATTGAGCCTTCAACCTGGGCATGTGCCCTGACCAGGAATTGAACCATCACCTCTTGGTTCATAGGGCAGTCAACCATCTAGCCACACCAGCTGGGCTCATCCACCATTTTTAAATAACATTCAAAGCTAAGTCTGTGTGCCGCCCATCATCTTCCCCGATTGTCCCAGGCAGATGTGTCCTCCCCCACTTCTGAGCTCCAATTGAACTTGATCTATCTCTCTCCCATGGTGTTGTTTATTCTCGATATGGAACAATAATAAAAGTCAGTTTAATTCCTTTCACTGCAATTTGGGCTCAATGGGGACAGAACCCAGTTTTAATCATTGCTCTAGCATCTGAAATATAGATACTGTATCATCTGCTGTGCTTATTCTAGGACATAAATGCTATTGAGTAAACAACAGAACAAAGGAATGAATGAATGAATGAATGAATGAATTCATGAATGCTTAACTTTATACATCATTGATCAAATGTCACTGTTAATGTTGTGGCTGGATTTACCTTTACAAAAAATAATTTTGTTGCTGATATGCAAGATGATTAAATATATAATTTAATGACAACATTTGATTGGCAGTTTAATTTACATGGGGATCTGCTATCAATTAGCAGCCTTGACTGTCTACTAGGAAAATATGTCTCCTCATTGACGGAAAACAGTACACATCGTGGCTTTGGTGTTGATTTCCATGCCATGTACTCTTGCCTTGCATGCTTTTCATTCTCCTAATCACTTTGCTGAATCACTCATTTGTCAAGGCTTCATTCTAGTCAAAAGTTCAAAATGAAGCCTTGATTCACATCAGTCTTCTCAGGTCTGATAGCAGAGCAGATCTTGTATTATTGATTACTTATCTTTTATGTTGCCTTTCTTGAGCAGGCCTCAAGCACACTGAGGGTGGGAACATTTTGTTTGTCCTTTTTGTTGACTCAGAGAATAACAACAATATTAATAGATAGTATTTAGTGGACACTTACTCAGTCACTGCTCCTAGCACTTTGCACAGATTGATTTAGTACATCCTCACTCATCTGAGGCACAGAGAAGTTAAGTGTTTTGCCCAAAGTAAAACAGCTAGTTTGTTATTTGAACTCAAGTGGTCTGAATATGGAGCTCACATGCTTACCCACTAATTGTTTAGTCAAAATAGGCGATTTCCATCTTCCAAGACATTATAAATTGTGCACATCCATACACATATTTATTGCATGTATTATAGTGATAAATTATGTATATTCTTATGTTATTTTTAAAATCTTGCAATAGAAGAATTTCTTTTTTTTAAAATATATTTTTATTGATTTTTTACAGAGAGGAAGGGAGAGAGATAGAGAGTCAGAAACATCGATGAGAGAGAAACATCGATCAGCCGCCTCCTGCATATCTCCTACTGGAGATGTGCCCGCAACCCAAGTACATGACCTTGACCGGAATCGAACCTGGGACCTTCCAGTCCGCGGGCCGACGCTCTATCCACTGAGCCAAACCGGTTTCGGCGAAGAATTTCTTTTTAATTAGAGAGGTTTAGATAAATATACCAAAGTGAGAATTAAAAGTCAAGATAGTTATAATTTCTTTTTTCTTTTGTCAAGTGGAATAATTTCTTTTTTGCTCATGTGAAAGAAGTTCATATCCAAGCTCACATATATGAAATATATAATCCAGAGACATAACCACAGAAATAAAACAATATTTGAAATAAATAAAACTCTTCATATACACTTTCAGAAAAAAAATGATCAAATGTTGATAACTTATGGAAAATAGCAGCCTTTTCAAAATTCTGGAGAATTGCATGTGTTTTAGATTTAAAAAGAAGGAAATGATAATTTTCAGACAAACTAGAAATATCAGCTGTAAAGCTGGTATTAATCATTAATAAATGTTGCATCCGATTTTGAAACAAATTTTGTGCAGTGGAATGAGAGAATGTGTTAATCAAGGAGCTGGGGGCAGGAAGGTTCATTTTTCTTTATTGGAAGGGCTAATTTGACAAGCCTTCTTGATTCTGAAAGATTGGGTTTTGCTGACCTCTCAGTTGAATTTGGTAGACACCTGAAGCATAAACAGATATCAGAAATTCAATAGGCAACAATGCTGCTCATGGCAAAGTTCAGAAAATATTGAAAGATTTGTAATGAATAAAGATAGCACTCGGCATTGGTTAGAAAAATACATTGATGTTGATAAATTATTGATTTGCCTTGTGATGTTATAATTCTAAGGGATACCTGCCTGTACTTCAGTGATCAGGGTTTTCTCCTTCAGAACTTTCCCTAGGAAGCTAAGAAGCTATGCTGGGGGTTTCTATATTGTTAAGCCCACCTCTGACATTTTACACTGATGGTTCTGATAACTGGTTATCTGTTAAAGAATCCCTCGAAAATGTTAATGTTGTACAATGTCTTAATGTGTCTTCTCTCTCCAAAGTATTTACATGTAAAGGCTGGACTTCTAAGGATACATTGCCTTGGTCTCAAATGACCAATCTTTTAAGTTAGTAATTCAGTCAGCGGAGTAGGCCAAAAGGGGATAGAATTTTGGTCCTAGAATTAGTATGTCCTTTTGGCCAAATTTTTAAAAAATTAGCTGTTTAAAAAAATATTTTTTTATTGATTTCAAAGAGAAAGGAAAAGGGAGAGAGAGATAGAAACATCAATGAGAGAGAATCATGCCCCCTTACTGGGGACCGAGTCTGCAATTTGAGCATGTGCCTTTGACTGGAATCAAACCTGGGACCCTTCAGTCCGCAGGCTAAGGCTCTATCCACTGAGCCAAACTAGCTAGAGCAATGGCCAAATTTGGAAGGTGTTGTCTATGTGCATGCCTGTGCGTGAGTGTGTGAGCATGCATATGTGTGCATGTGTGTGTGTAATAGTTACAGAATTCCCTTGGGCACGCTTTTCTGCACTTGTTCTCTCTGCACCATCCTCCTCTGTAAATCTCATTTTCTGGAAAGACTGTAATGCCAGTCATTTACAGCTTAATGCAAATTTAAGCACCAGTATTTCTCTCCAGTGGCATCTGAATTTTAACTCTAATTTAAAAACAAGAGGTTCTATCCACAGTAAAATATATTTTAGTCACTCTTATATGGGGAAGAGGGAAGTCAAATTCTGGCTTTCCAAAATATCGTAGTCCTGGGTTTAATAGTGCCTCCCCCACCTCTGAAATTCATGTCTACCTGGACCCAGCAAATGTAATCTTATTTAGAAATAGGGTCTTTGTAGGTACAGTCAAGTTAAAATTAGGTCATGCTGGATTAGGCATTCATCCAAATATCTAGTGTCCTCATAAGTAGAGAGATTGGTGTTGCTGCCGCAAGCCAAAGAGTGCCAAGAGTTGCTGGCAACTACCAGGATCTAGGAAGTATCAAAGAAAGATATTCTCCTTCAGCCTTCAGAAGGGTCATGGTCCTGCCACCACCTTCATGTCAGAGTTCTAGCTTCCAGAAGTGTCAAAAAATAAATAAATTTCTATTCTTGTAGCCAATCATTTTGTGGTGACTTGTTATAGCAGCCCTAGGAAACGAATAGATCATCTAGGCCAATGGTTCTCAACCTGTGAGTTGCAACCCCTTTGGTGGTCAAACGACCCTTTCACAGGAGTCGCCTAAGACCATCCTGCATATCAGATATTTACATTACGATTCATAACAGTAGCAACATTACAGTTATTAAGTAGCAATGAAAATAATTTTATGGTTGGTTCACAACATGAGGAACTGTATTTAAAGGGCCAGAAGGTTGAGAACCACTGATCTAGGCAACCTGGTGATAAGACACAGTTGAGCTTATTCCTTATTGCAGTGGGGAGAGGCTCCCTCCTCATAGCCTTAGTAAGTAGCTTCTTAGTGAGGGGAGGGGAAAGTCATCAGGATATTTATTGAGATTTTTGAAGGTGAGTTTTTCAATGAGTGGGCTTGGTTAGTGCTGGGTAAAGATCATGCTATAATTGTTTAGAATTGGTGGATAGCAAGGTGAGCAAGTTGAGATGAGGGCTCAAGAAAATTATGGCATGTAAACTCATTTGAGCTTTCTAAGAAGAGTGGATGAAGTTTCTAAAATAAACAACAAATTTCTTGGCAATTATTATTCTTCCATCAAGAGACTCCTGAAATTGTAAATTCTGACTATGAAGACTATGGAATAGCAGAATCATGTTAACATAGACTGTACCTTGTGTGAGTGTACATGGTTTCTTTTCTCAGGAAAACACAACCAGAAGCACCAGAAATGACAACCTATAGTCAGTGACCTACTCCAATGATCTCGTGTAAGCACTTACTAGGAGGGGCCCACCACCCAGTAAGCCATGATTTTATCACTCTCCCTGTACAGTTTTTAGGTGTAAGTGCTTAGTTCTAGAGCGTTCAGATATAAAAAGAGCAAAAGAGAATCATGTCTCATTTTGGGTAAGACTTTTGAAAGATGTGGAGGACTGTCACTTTTAACTTGTCCATTGGAAAGGGAAAGTGGTCCTACATATCCAGAAAGTGACCACCTCAGTGTGGCCCCAATACTCCCTTTTTTGCGTGTGTTTTTGGTACATGTACTCATCTTTTCTTCAGAGAGTATGCATTAATGAGAATAGTCTGTTATAACAAACAATCCTCAAATAGAAATGGCTTTAGACAATAGATATTTACTTCTTACTCAGGTAAGCATTCACTGTGGGTATTTGGCAGACAGCCTGGTGAGCAGAGTTTCTGTGATGCCTGCTACTTTCATCTTGTGGCTCTGTTATTTTTGAGGTCCTGAGAGGTCTCTCTATTTATCAGCAGGTGAGGAAATGAGAGAGAATATCACCTGTGCATGGTTTCTATGGGCCAGTCTTGAAGTATCAAATATGATTTGTTTTCAAATTCCATTGGCAAGAACTTGCCACATGACCATACTTAGCTGCACAGGAGTCTAGGAAATGTACTCTAGCTACATTCACAGAAGGAAAATGAAATAGGCTTTTGGGCACACACAGCAGTCTATGTCATATGGAACTTCTTCCATCATATTGTAATTAAAATATTTATCTGCTGATTTTCCTCACTCTTCTTGAGCTCTTTGAACACAAGGACTACATCAATTTCTAATTTGGTATCCTCAGAGCCGAGCAGCAATATACCTGCTACAAAGTAGTAGGTGGTTAATAAATATTGATTGAATGATTGATTACAGTAGCAATTAGACTAAAACTTATTATTTGGTATTTTAGGCTACATGATATATTTTCAAATTTTTTGCTGAATAATAAAATTGATTAAGGAATAAGTCTCCCTCAGTGTGTGTACAACTCACCCACCCAATACATACTGAAGTACAAATTAAAGCTATCACACTGCTATTATTTGAGCTGGACCTGCATGCATGCTGTTATTATGGGATTAATTATTTTCTCAGTTAAGTTTTACTGGAAACTGTTTTACTGACTACTATTAAGAGTAGCGATAAACACTTTTGACTTGCTCCATTAAGCAAAGCAACCATTGCTTTTAGCATTTTCCTTATGGTTTTTGGTGCATTATGGCCCTTTCAAAAGGCTCCTTCCAGTAAGACTGATGTTTGCTCAGATGTTCATTTTAAATGAGTGGTTTTAATTTGTAAGTACTATGTAGGAATATTTATGTGGGGCAAACATTCCATATTTGAAGAAACCTGTATTAAGCCTCTGAATAGAAGTCTTGTTTCCAGTTAATTTTCAAATATTAAAAAAATACCAACATAGTGCTCTGGATTGCTGAATATTATCCTACTAGAGGCCTGGTGCACAAAAATTTATGCACTGGGGGGGGGGTCCCTCAGCCCGGCCTGTGCCCTCTCGCAGTCTGGGACCCCTTGGGGGATGACCACCTGCTGGCTTAGGCCCGCTCTCCGGGGGATTGGGCCTAAGATGGCAATCAGACATCCCTCTGGCAGCCCGGCAGCCCTCGGGGGATGTCCACTTGCCAGCGGGGAGCAGGCCTAAGCTGCAGTCGGACATCCTTAGCACTGCTGAGGAGACAGGAGAGGCTCCCACCACCACCGCTGTACTGGCAGCCATCAGCCTGGCTTGTGGCTGAGCAGAGCTCGTCCCATGTGAGAGCGCCCTGACCACCAGAGGGCAGCTCCTGCATTGAGCGTCTGCCCCCTGGTGGTCAGTGTGTGTCATAGTGACCAGTCATTTCCAGTCTTTCTGCTGTTAGGGTCAGTTTGCATATTACCCTTTTACTATATAGGATAGAGGCCTGGTGCACGGGTGGGGGCCGGCTGGTTTACCCTGAAGGGTGTCCCAGAACAGGGTGGGGGTCCCGCTTGGATGCCTGGCCAGCCTGGGTGAGGGGCTGATGGCTGTTTGCAGCTGGTCACACCCCCTTCAGGGTGGGGGTCCCCACTGGGGTGCCTGGCCAGCCTGGATGAGGGGCTGAGGGCCGTTTTCAGGCTGGCCTGCGACTGAAGCTCCCAGCCTCTCCTTTTTTCTTGTTTTTTTTTATTCTGGGATTTATTTACCTTCTATAATTGAAACTCTGTTGCCTTCACTGGCGCTCCCAGCTCTGAGGCCGCGGCTGGCTGAAAGCAGGTATCTGGGGTTTGTTTAGCTTCTATAATTGAAACTTTGTTGCTTTTGGAGCTGTTGCTTTCAGAGCTCAGAGCCGGGCCGCGGCAGGCAGGGAACCTTGGCTTCCCCCATCACTGGAGCAAGCAAGCCTCCTGCTTGCTTCAGCTGCGTGGCTGCCGGCCACCATCTTTTTTGGCAGTTAATTTGCATATCTTGCTGATTATCCAATGGGACGCATAGCGGAGGTCCGGTTAATTACCCTTTTTGTCTTTTATTAGATAGGATATATTAAAAGGGTAATATGCAAATTGACCTAACTGTAGAATGACTGGTCGCTATAATGCACACTGACCACCAGGGGGCAGATGCTCAATGCAGGAGCTGCCCCTGGGTGATCAGTGTGCTCCCACAGAGGAGAGCGCCGCTCAGCCAGAACCCAGGCTCATGGCTAGTGAGTACAGCGGTGGTGGTGGGAGCCTCTCCGGGCCTAAGCCAGCAGACGGACATCCCTCAAGGGGTCCTGGACTGCAAGAGGGCACAGGCCTGGATGAGGGTCTCCCCCCCCCCCCCAATGCACAAATGTCCTGTACCGGGCCTCTAGTAGTAAATAAATAACATTTGCATAATAATCATTCATAAACACTTATTCTACATCTGATGTACTCAATGCAAGTATATAAAGAGAAAGTAGGGGAACCTTTTGTAAATTTTATTTTTAAAATTTTAATTACAGTTAATATTCAACTGTAATTATTATTATTTTGTTCTAGTTCCAGTTGTACAGGATAGTGATTAGACAATTATATACTTTACAAAGTCGTTCCCCTGATATTTCAAATACTTACTTGACACCACACATAGTTATTACAACATTACTAAGTCAATATGCTGTACTTTACATCCCATGACTATTTTGTAACTACCAAATTGTACTTCTTAATCTCTTCTCAGGCCTCCAACTCCCCTCCCCTGTGGTAACCATCACTCTGATCTCTGTATCTATGTGTCTATTTCTATTTTGTTTGTTCATTTATTTTGCTCTTTACATTCCACATATAAGTGAAATTATATGGTATTTGTCTTTGTGTGACTTTTTTCACTTAACATACCTTTTATATCCTTTCATGCTGTCACAAATGGTAGGATTCCATATTTTTTATGGCTGAGTTATATATATAAATTGCAAGCTTTTTTCCCACTTGTCTATTGGTGGACATTTGGGTTGCTTCCGTATCTTGGCTATTGTAAATAATGCTGCAATGAACAGTGGTGCATACATTCTTTTGAATTAGAGTCTTGGCTTTCTTTGGATACATACCCAGAAGTGAAATCTCTGAGTCGTAAGGCAGTTCCATTTTTTTTATTTTTTGAGGAACTTCCATACCATTTTCCATAGTGGCTGTACCAATCTTCATTACCATCAACAGTGCATGAATGAGAAGTGGGGATCTTAATAGAGGAGTTAAGAGAGTATGTCTTTAAAATTTGACATTGATGGATTTAACTGTTAGCTTTGGCCCTTGAGCTATGTGATCTTAATCCTAGACATCCCTGAATCTTAGCTTCATCCTCTGTAAAATGGAGATAAAATGGTATTTATTCCACAAAATAAATGTGAGAATCAGGAGGTTAATGTTATAATGCATATGAGCACATATCCCACATAAAGCAGCCCTCAATAAACGATAACTTAAACATTATATAAGTAAATTTCTTAAGCACTGGATAATATTATGAATAACCTATGGATAATTTTCTATATAATATTCTGGTCTAGATAATTTTCTGAATAGCCTATGGGTAATTGTTAACTTCCTTATTCTATTAATAATCTTGAGGTGATAAGAACAGAGAGGAAACTGGGATTCATGTAAGCAATGGGTTCAGGGTCTACTCTATCTTGTCACTATAGCTTCTGCTATCCTTGTCCCTCTGGGCTTACAACACAACTGGGGAGAAAAATGAACAAATAAAAACTCAGTGGAATAATAAATTAGTGGCATGAAAGCTAACAATTGGGTTCTTTCTATGTGTCAGGCATTTTAAAAATCCTTCACACAGTATGAGATCAATGGTACCATTATACCTATTTAAAGATGAAGAAACTAGGCAAATAAAATTTAAGTAATTTTCCCAAATTCAATACGTATCCTTAATCTCAAAACTGAACTTTTAAACCAGGAAGTATTGTTTAAGAGACTGTGTGGTAACTGTCAGGGCACACGACCACTACAGCCCAAAAATGTCACTATGTATGGTGTACTTTGTGAAACAACAAAACGATGGGGCGGTCAGCATATGTAACAATAATTTAGGTGAGGAATAGAAGCAGGACTTGTGCTAGCCCTTAGACCTGGAGAGATTTTAGTTAAACGGACGAGAGCAAGAGGAGCAGTTCAAGGAAGGTGGACTGGCATGATGAAATGATAGTTTGCAATATAAACACTTACATTCTATTATGTAAATAGAGCTGTACCTTTGTTGATGTACATATCTGGAAACTGCAGCAGCAATTGAGAAATACAGACTTCTGAGCAATGTATCCCAAGAGCCTTCAAGTTGGAGGTGGAATTGAGTGGGCAGATATTGAAAGAAAATATGGATGACTGACAGGTAGAGTTGGCTCAATCTATTACTTTTCCTGAAATCCTCTCAAGGGTCATCATTAAGTGACAGGCTCATTGAACTTCACATGAGAATCCACAGGATTATAAAAATGAGCTCATATCAAAAAGTATATTGGAAGCGGCCAAAGGAATCTCATAATGAAAATGGCAGTGTTCTTTAACATACTAAAGGTTCTGAAATGATTGTACAAAGCCATGAGGCTAGCTTATTAGTCCAAAGACCATCTTAAGAATGGGTAGTAGACTGTCATTTTTAATTGTAAATTGCCTTGAAAACTCCACTGAAACTCTATTTTCTATCTCCACTTAATTCCTATTTTAGAATGACATTTACCATAGCAATTATTACCGCAGAGTGTTTTCTGGTAGAATGTGAGAAATGTTCACCTGTCCAAATTCAAATAACAGACTCAGAGACAGAGGTATGATGAAAATGAGACTTTTAATACGTTCTTGTAAGAGCAGGTGTCTGGTTGAACAGGCACACGTGGAGCAGTGATCACAGGCTGTTTATCCCTAGGATGTGAGAGTCCCTCCTCTTGGTTCCTCAATGGCTGAGTACTACAGGGGTTAATAGTTTTCCTCATATGTCACCTAGGTCTTTTTTTTTTTTATAAAATATATTTTTATTGATTTTTTACAGAGAGGAAGGGAGAGAGATAGAGAGTCAGAAACATTGATGAGAGAGAAACATCAACCAGCTGCCTCCTGCACACCTCCCACTGGGGATGTGCCCGCAACCAAGGTACATGCCCTTGACCGGAATCGAACCTGGGACCCTTCAGTCCACAGACCAACGCTCTCTCCACTGAGCCAAACTGGTCTTGGCGTCACCTAGGTCTTATTGTCTCCTATTGGGCCATTAAAACAAAAAATGGACTAGGCCTTTTCTAGTTGTCTCCACCTCCCCCTGTCTAGTTAAGGTGGGTGTGTGGTGTTTCATTCTGGGTGCCTCAGGGGTTTCCAGTGTGATGGTGGTTCACGTATACAGGTTGTTTTTATATTCTCTCCCCTACTCCCTACATTCTGCTTGCTCTGTGGAAATTCAGTAACTGTTTTTGTTAAAAGTTGACTATGCTGAAGATGGATCACAGAGGCTTATTTCCTACAGAATTATTTTCCTGTGGAAATACCCAATGCTGAGTCGTAGGCTCATTTTGTGTCTACTTTCTGATGGATCCTTACAGCTTTTTTTTTTTTTTTTTTTTTTTTTTGTCTACAGGTTTCTTTTGGTTGCTTCTTGGTAATTATTCTCTTGAGTATTAAGTTAATTCTCTTTATAGTCCTGCAACCAAAACATAACAAATTGAATAAATTTAATTTTTGAGAGATTAAAAACTAAGCAGTCTTGCCATCTCTATTTTTGATGGTCTGCAACTCATATTGGTATAAAAATTAGCACACTTAAGGCATGGCAAAAATCATCATCACCATTATCATCATTACACTGTCAATGACATCACCACCACCACCACCACTATCCATTGCAGGCTCACTAACTGTAGTTAAGTTCCAGAATTTTTTCAGATCCTTATTTTTTTCACAAGCCCGTGGACAAAAAGGGGCCACCTGTTAACCTAACTCAGGGGAGGCTTGTGTAGTGGCCTTGCAAACTCAGAGACCCAAAGTAACCACAAAGGATGGTCTGAAATTAAAACCTTTTAATTAAAAAGCAGTGTACAGTGGGTAGTCATGTCCTAGGTCGGTATCTTTCCCGACAAAGATCAACTCCAATCTTTACTGAGTCTATTGTCTTTTTTCATCTAAGATAACATACCAGTGGAATGTAACTTGTAATTTCCCTTTTACCTGATCCCTCCAGAGCAGACCACAGTTTCCCTCATTGCTGTTATCTGTTAATTGTTGTCTTTCAACTGTCCTGCACTCACCTAAGAAAAAAGATGTAGGTGTCTATCATTTTACTTTTTATCCAATCCCAGAGGTTTTCCCACTTTGCTTTCTCCCGCCTCCCAAATCTATCACCAATGGAGTTCATGTAACCCACTTAAGTCTCCTCTTTTGATTGTAGTGTATAAAAGAAGGCGAAAAACTGCCATTCTCCAGAACATTATCTCAATACGTTGAGATTCTGCTTCTAGGCAATTGTCGACAGTTTGGCTCAAATAAATTCACAAAAATTCTTTACAGGTTTGAATGTTTCTTACGTTAACAAGCCTCATTATGAGAAAAAATAAAATTATTATTCCCACTTAACAGGTGTGAAAATGAGGCTTATGTAACCCATATAAAGTCACATTTCCAGTTCGTGGAAGGAAAAAATCTGGGTTTTTAATCAAGGTTTGCCTTCCCGAATCTTGTTTTCCCTTTCCACTCTGCATTTCAGTCTTTTTACCAGCCTCAAACTAGAACCCTGGTCCATGTCCCACAGAGGCGTATTTCTCATAGCCGTAATTTAAGATAATTCAGGGTTTCTTAATATCTGCACTTTTGAGGTTTTAGGCGTGGAGGATGTTCTGTGTATTAGAGGTTGTTCAGCAGCATCCCTGGCTTCTACTCACTAGATGTCAGTAGTACCCCTCCCCCATCATGGCAGTCACAAATGTCTTCAGACATTGACAAATGATCCCTGGGGCAAAGCCATCCTGGTTGAGAAGCACCAAGCTATCTTGGAAAGTGTTAGCTTCTCAGGAAGGGAAAACTCATTTCTCCCAGGGGCATTTCCAAAGAACTTAATTCATAATGATGGAAATTTTAAGCATTTCCACAGATAAGAGGGGAGCTAATTTTAGGTATGAGATAGATGCAAGAGATTTTTCTTGATGCTCTTGAAGTTATATTTGTGACTTTTTAAGCTGTTACAAGACAAATAATTGACATGGCTATTAATAACATAAAAGAAGTGGAAAACTAAATACAATGGTTGTTGAAATATTATAAACTGACTTACTATGGACTTCTCTCAAACAAATCAAAATTTTATGGAAATGGATACACATCTCATTTAACCAATTCACTTTTGAAAACAGCTATTTTAAGTACTTTAAAAAGTGAAAAATTATATTACAGAAATTTTAGAAAATCATATTACATAGTAAAATAATCATCCATCACCAAAATAAATTATTGTTTACATTTTGGCACATTTCCATCTATATAGGATTTTTTGTTGTTTTGAGTGTGTATGAGTGAGTGTGCGAGAGGAAAAGAGAGAGAGAGGGAGAGGTAAAAATAGTAACTTTGGCAAAGATAGACATTGAGATAGAAAGGTATTTAATAAAGTTCAGGTAGAATGTGTTGTGTATTCAAACCCTCTTTTTGGGTAGATTAAATCACCTGTAAAATATTTAAATATTTTATACATTTTATGGGTTCAGTTGTGACAATCATAAGGAAATAAATAAAATGGCTGTTACCAACCAAATTCTGCACAATGTACAAAATGAAAATAGCTCCAGGAGGTTGTTCACTTTGGAACTCAGTCAACAGTTTGGGCACTTGGAAAGTGAGATGTGAAATTGTGTCTCCAAAACTGCACTTTCTCAGTTCAGAGCTTACCAGACTTTGCTCACTAATAGCCATTGTTCTGGAAAGGTCTCGTACTTGCCCAAGTTAATGGCAAATATTTGTTTTAAATTAATTTTAAAATGATTTACAATTAGGAATTGTGAGAGTAAGAAGCAGGCTATTGGAATGGAGCTCATTCTTCCCTTGGTATCAAGAAACTTGGGTTTATTGACAACCTCTGCAGCAAACTTAATCTGCGACTTGGATGGTGTTTTCTCCTCTTTAATATGAAAGTGGGATTAAATTACTTGTAAGTTCTCTGGCCATTTTTCTCATTTTGGTTTCATTTAACAAATGTATTCAATTCCTTGTACGTGGTTTGATAAAAGTAGATTATTAGTATGTTACAAAGGAGATGTCACAAAGGAGATCAGAGAAGGCCCCCAGAAAAGATCACTCAGCTTTTAAAGTAAGATTTTAAAGTAAGATTCAAGTGAGTCAAAAGATTTCAACCTATGAGACTGAAAGAAAGGACTGGTAGCAACGGTGGTCTACTTTGAGGCACAGACATCAAATGCAAAAGTCACCTAATACAAAGACTATAAAGAAGATCTACTGGGCAACTGGAGAAACCTGATGGTTTGAAGTCTCAATATTCTCTTCTCACATGGACTGTATTTTCAATTGGATCAGTTAAATGAATTGGAAATAGCAGAAGCTAATGAGGCCACATTATATCTGCTTAGTCTATGCCCCATAGACTGTCTGAGAGCATATCCTGCTAGTAACTATCTACCTTGTATATTTAACCTTGGTCAAGGTCATGTGACTATATGCTCAGTCCAGCTATTCTAAACATCCATAAATATAGTAGAGAAAAAAACACACATTTTCATTCATTTATGCATTAAAAATATCTGTTGATATCTATTCATTGCCGAAGTCTCTGCCGGGCACTGGAGATGCCATAAAGAAATAATATTTCATGAATCTTAGATCCTGGTGAAAGAAATAAGTAATCAATCATTTAAACAAATGAATCCTCAATTGCAACTCTGAAAAATTTGTCAAATAATATGTTATTTTGAAAATACAAAATTGGGAGATAAGAAAAGCTTTCAGCCCTGCCGGTGTGGCTCAGTGGTTGAGCGTCGACCTATGAATCAGGAGGTCATGGTTCAATTCCTGGTCAGGGCACATGCCCGGTTGCTGGCTTGATCCCCAGTGTGGGCTGTGCAGGAGGCAGCTGATCAATGATTCTCTCTCAAAATTGATGTCTCTATCTCTCTCTCCCTTCCTCTCTGAAATCAATAAAAATATGTTGAAAAGAAAGGTTTTCACTTCTTTACTTGAACCAAACCAGTGGGACAGCACCAAGATCTAGCTGGCTACAAGTGCTTTTTCCTCCGTCTTTTCTTCACTAAAGTCTCAGAGACTGTGTTGGTTTTTTGTTTGTTTGTTTGCTTTGTTTTGTTTTGGGTGGGTGATAAAGTATGCACAGGCATATATAATCCACTGATGCTTTACTCTTTGGGATTCTTAACAAATCAAAGGAATATAAATTGATGAGAGCTGCAATATTGATTCTCATACCAGCATACATTTTATTTCACCCCATAGTGGATAGTTTTTAATTTGACCATAATTTAAAGGCAGAAACATGTGTAGCTGCATGAATCTGGGCCACATCACGACTCAGTCCCACATTTAGTCCACTTTAGACTTATTGATCGATACTCCATTCTTCAGAGAAGCATAGGAGAGCTCCCCTAGCTTGACTAAATAAATATTTATTTGACGAATATTTATGAAGTGCTTGCTTTTGGTAGATGTCAAGAAATCTAACGTTGTAGAGATACACATTGCACCGACCCTCAAGGGACTTAATGTCAAGTGCTTTCTGGATGTAGTGGCAAATCTCTCCAATCATTAAGATAAACAAACACATTTGGCCCAAATGGTGAAACCCCCCCCCCCTCCAATATGTTATTTTGCCTGTAAGATTATAGCATGATGCAGGACATCATTACTCATAACTTCCCCATGCCTAAAGGTGCTCACAAAACTACTGATAACTGAGTTTTCGATTTTGATTAGACATTAACAGAAAGACAGAGAGACTAGCCTGTTGTTATCAAGTGAATTCATTTTTGTTCCTCAAGTAGTTTGCAATTTATTTTCATTTAACTGCTGTTAGTCCTTCTGGGCAGGACTTTTACTTTTTACTTAATAGTATCCTCACACACCAGTTCATTAAGACAGCTATACATGCCAGTTAACTTTAGAATTTTTTACTAAAGGCTGGGTGTTAGACCAGAATCAGTCACCAATAAGAGTGACAATGGCAAATATCCAATAATAATGATGATGATGATATGTACTAATAATTGAACATACATGCCAGCTGCTACTGTAAACATTTTGTGTTTTTTATTTTTCACAAGAAGTAACAAAGGAAGCTTAACTAATTTAGCCAATATCATACAACTTATAAATCCTGACTCTAGATTCAAACTGAAGTTTGTTGTATTTTAAAATCCATTCTAACTGCATTAGGCATACAAACTACCACAATAGGTGAGGGTGTTGAGAAGAACTCTAACACTGCATCTGTGCTGAGCCTGTCTCTCTCATGGCCATGGCAAAGGTGAGCACGGGCAAACATGTTACATATGCATGTATTTTGCTGCCTTGCATGAAGGATGAAGAAACATTTCTCCAAACTATAGGTCTGCTTTTCAAAATACACTATTGATAGCAAGATATCTGGATGTGTCATCATAAGTTTATTTAAAAAATGATGTTGTTATAGAGGGTAAACATTTTCACCTTTATATTTTTCAAAGCATGAATGCTCTTTAAATAAATTAGAACCAAAATATTCTTTAAAAATGTTCTTATATTTCTATTTTTCTCTACCATATTTATTTAAAAATAGATGTTACAACAATATAAAATTGTATATTGTGGAATGTCTCTTCCTACATTTCGTAATCATTTATCTTGTTCTCTCTAGAGGCAAAAATATTGCCAGTTTATATGTATCCATTTAAAGATTTTCTAACAATAAACAAGTCTATATAGGTATATGGAAATGTATTGTTTCAACAGTAATATATGATGGAGATTAGTTCATGTTTATAAGTCCATGTTTAATTCACATTTTTAACATCTTCTCTATATTCCATGGTATGTATGTGCTGTAATTCGCTTAGCCCATCTTCCATTGATAGGTGTTGTTTCCATTCTTTCTGTACGCTTACTAATAAAGGAAAAACATTTTTGTATATACTTTCTTATATATATGGGAGTATTTCATAGGAAAAAAGTTCCTAGATATCATTGGATATAATGATATATGCATTTAAAAATGTGAGAGTTATTAACAAATTTTACATAATATATGAGTGCTTTTGCTACACTATAATGAAAACTTATCTTTTTGTTTAAAATAATTTCAAATTTACAAATAAGTTGCAAAAGTAACAATAATACATATGGCATGGGGAAATTTTTATATATACTTATTTATCATCTATGTATGTTTTTTAGTCAGCTATCTACAAATTTTTACTTTTCATGAGCTAAGTTTATCAACCATTTTAATAATTTATGTCTGTTATGTTTTAAAGAATTTCCTACTCTGACAGTATAATTTTTTTTGTATTTTTTTTTGTTAATTCTTGCCTGAGGATATTTCTTAGGAAAAGTGGAAGAGAGAGGGAAAGACAGAGAGAAACATCAATGTGAGAGAAACACATCGATTGGTTGCCTCCTGCATGAGCCCCAGTCAGGGCCCAGGCCAGGGAGGAGTCTGCAACTAAGGAACCTACCCTTGATTGGAATCAACCCTGGACCTTTGGTCCTAGGCCTGTGCTCTATCCACTGAGCCAAATCGCCTAGGGCAAGAGTATAATTTAAATATTCACATATTTTTCTTTTAGACTTTGTGGTCTCATTTTACATATTTAAATATTTGCAACATCTGGACATTACTTGGATGAGATGACATTAGAATCCAAGTTCATTTTTTAAAGACGGTTTCACATTTGTTGCAACACTATTTTATAAAAAATTAATTACTTGACACTGATTTGAAATGCTATATTTGCCATATATACTATATTTCCTTATGTACTTAGGTCTATTTTTGGATTCTCACTTATTCTATTTATCGACCTTTGTTCATACGCTAATTCCACACATTTTTATCTTTCTACTATATTTTAAGTTGTGATAGGGCAAGTGCTCAGTAATTATCTTTCTTTTCTGAATTTGCTGGCTCTTTATGACGTCATATATATATATATATGCTTTAAAATATTATTTATTTCCAATATTAACTATATTTTATTGGAACACATACCAATTGAAAATTAATTTAGTGAGAATTCACATTTTCATAGTTAATTTACCATTTTTTTCCATGTATATAATTTTTTGTTCATGTCCCTTATGGGACCTTCTGTTATTTTTAAGAACATAACATTTATTTATTTATTTATTTATTTATTTATTTAGTGTGCCTCTTTTGTCTTCAGCACATTTCCTACCCTCCTTTGTGACCATAAAAATAACCATACTTAACCCCCACTGTCAAGATATGTTTTCTGTGCGTGTGTGTATTGGGGGGGCAGTCTTTTCAGGTATCTATAATTCACTTATTTATTTATTTATTTATTTATGTATTTATTCTTTATTGGTTAAGGAATTACATATGTGTCCTTATCCCCCCTATAGCCCCCAACCCTTCCGACTCATGCACTCACCCCCTTGGTGTCTGTGTCCATTAGTTAGGTTTATATGCATGCATACAAGTCCTTTGGTTCATAACATAAAGTATGTGTGTATATTTTTTCATTATTATATGCCCATTTATACATACACATACTTAATACCCACCATATATTGTTTTCTTTTTTTGATTGATATTAAATAATGATATTTAAATGCTAGAGTTATAAAAATAAAACTATATTATTAGTTACTCTTTTGTATGTCCATTTTCTTAGTCATTAAAATATGTTAAACATTTTTATCTACAACAGTTTAAATCCATTTTTAATGATTGTGTAATATTGCATGGTGTGGAGCCCCACTATCAAGCGCGTGATCCCTCTGTTGATAGGCGATCACTTTGCTTCCAGTTCTTGGCCACTGTGAGTAAGACTGACTAAACTTCCTTATCCACATGCCTTTATTGTCTTTATGAGTTGATATTTTTCTTTCCCTGGGGTAGATTACCATAAGAGTTATTTTTGGGTAGGTATTACTAAGTTCCTTTCCAAAAGTAGTACTTCACAATCCCAATAAAAATACATGAGATCATTTGCCATCAGAACAAGCTCTAGACTCTAAAATTTAGATGACACATAATTCTCACTTAGATCTGCATTTCAGTTATTGTTATCGAGCACATTTTAACATATTTTTATTCATTTGGATTTGTTCTTCTGTGAATTATCCACTATGATTTTGCACATTTTTATATTAATTTTTTTCCAACTCGTAAGAGCTAGTGTATATTATACAAATTAATCCTTGGTCTATCATCTACATTATACATTTTTAAAAAAATTTCTCTTCTTTAACTAATTATGCCCATATAAAATTTTTTATCTGTCCATTCTGTTTCTTCATACCTTCTAGGTTTCAATTAGGAAAAACAGCAACAACAACTCCTTAATTCTTAGATAGTATGTTTTCTTAGAGTTCTTTGCAAGTCCTATTTTATTTTTATTTTTTGCTGTTAAACATTTAATCTATCTGAAATTTATTGTATAGTATTATTTGTGGTATTTAGGATATTACAGGTTATTTTTTTTCTTCCAAATTCTTAGCCAGTTTTGCCAGAACTATTCATTAAATTATTTATATTTTGCCCACTGAATTAAACTTACTGTTAGTCATATATCAACATCCCATTAGTATGGACATCTAATTCCAAGTTTGCAATTTATTTCAAAATGTCTCTGTGTTACCCATAAAGCAATATTTTATTGATTTTATTTTAATGGTCATATAATAGAATTTTTCAGTTGAGATTCTGCAAAATGTTTCTAGGTGTTTTGAGAGACCATTATTAGTGAAACTGTCATTTAAATTTTAGGTGCTCTGAAGTTTTGGATAATTCTGCCAGTAGTGAATATTGACTGAGCAGTGCCATTAGCACTTTTATTTTGTGTATCAGTATTGTATTGTGCTACACAGTAAGAAGGGCCCTTTTGTTTGGTTGCGTCTGTTCTCAGTTTCTGACACAAGATAGGGGACACCACTGATCATTAGAGGGAGAGTAGGACAGTATGATGATGATGGCAGTTTCTCCCTCCAAATTATTCCCTCCTTGTGTGCTGCAGACTGACTCACAGGACTGAACAAACTCTTCCAGTGTAACATAAAATTTGAGGGAAACTTTCAACATAAAAAAGAAAATTTTCCCTACCAGGTCTTAGCCATTTTCCTGAATTTTGCTTTTGTAAGCTTGGCACAAAGAGGATTGTGAAATTTTATTTCAGTTTCTATAATTTTATGTTTTAGTTATTTATTATGCCCTTCTATTTTATATCTTACTAGAGGCCCGGTGCATGAAATTCATGCATTGGGGGGCGGGGGCGAGGATGTCCCTCAGCCCAGCCTGCCCCCTCTCACAGTCTGGGAGTCCTCAGGGGATGTCCTACTGATGGCTTAGGCCCGCTCCCCATGGGCAGTCTGGCCTCCCTCTGTGGGAGGCAACCAGGATGGTCAGGGGGAGGCGTTACCTCTATCACCCTGCTGCTGCTGCCACTGCTGGCCGCTGAAACTGCCAAGGTGTTTTCATCAACACAGACTCCAGTCCCTTCACCACAAAAATATGACAACTTTCTTTAGGCATTTTCATAGGATATGACATTTTTTTTTTATCCCCACATGAGGATATTTTCCCATTGATTTTTAGAGAGTGTGGAAGAGAGAGGGAAAGACAGAGAGAAACATCAATATGAGAGGCACGCTTCGATTGGTTGCCTCCTGTACGAGTCCTGACCTGGGCCTCGACCAGGGAGGAGCCTGCAACCTAGGTACATGCCCTTGATCAGAATCAAACCAGCACCCCTGCAGTTTTGTGTCTCTGCTCCAGCCCCAGCCTCAGTCACGAGGCTGGGGCTGGGGGCCAGCCCCCCTGTGTGTTGTTTTCTCCAGCTCCGGGGCTGGGCGTGGGCCGTCCTGTCTGTCGTTTTCTCAGGCTCTGGGCCCGTACCAGTCCTCTCCTCCTGAGTTGGTCATGACTGTTATGGTGCCCTTGCCTAATTTGCATATCTATCTATATATCTATATCTATATCTATATCTATATCTATATCTATATCTATATCTATATCTATATCTATATCTATATCTCTATCTATATATATATATATATATATATATATATATATATATAGAGAGAGAGAGAGAGAGAGAGAGAGAGAGAGAGAGATTAGCCTCTGTGTGTTAAAAATATGTCTGGCTATTCAACATAGTGCTGTTTGAAGATGAGGTAAGACATGGAAGAGAACTTTAGGCTGATGGCAATTATGATGCAATGAATGATGGAGAATCATAACAAGTATGTGTAGCAAAGGTTCCAATAAAACTTAAAAGTCTTTTAAATGCAACTCAAAATCATTTCACAAATAAAACTACTGCTTAATTTAAATAGCTATTATATTATTTTTAAAAGATATTTTCTGTACATTTAGAGAGAGAAAAAGGGAGAGGGAGAGAGAGAAAAAACATCAATGTCAGAGTGAAACATTGATCAGCTGCCTCATGCTCATGCCCTACCAGGGTTTGAGCCTGAAACCTGTGCATGTGCCCTGACCAGGAATCAAACTGGCTATCTTTCAGTGCACACAACAATGACACCCAACCAACCGAGCCACATTTGCCAGGGCAAATTGCTATCATATCCATAAAACAGAGTACAGTTTTGTATTTAAGAAGTCATGTTCAGTCAAAAGCCTCAGGAATCAATTTATATAGTAACTGAACTTATTGCCCAGAAGAGGAAAAATCATACAGCTGGTGAGAAACTAATAATGTCAGCATGTAAAATTATAGTAAGTAAAATGTTTGGACAGGATGCAATATGGGGAATTGAAGGCTCCAGTCTCAAACAGTGCAGTCAGTTGACATATTGATGACATGTCACAGCAGACTGAAGAGATTTTGTGTAATATACTGAAAAACAACAGTTTCTCTACTGGTTGATGAGTCAACAGATTTCACCAATAAATGTTATGTTATAGCATTTTATAGCATTGTAAGATTTTTAAATGATGGTAACATTTAAGAAAAGGTTGCTTTTTTGTTGGAAGCATTAAAGATATTCCCTTTTTCCCTCCATTGACTCCCTCCAACCTGTACCCGCTCCCCAGGTATTCATTGCACATTGCACTATTATCTGTGTCCATGGGTTATGCATGTATGCATATAAGTTATTTTATGTTGCAAATAATTGCCCAAAACAAGAATGTGTCAGGGAAAATTTAGCGCTTGGTCTTCTTCAAATCTAGAAACAAAAGTTTTATCTTGGAAGAACTGAGTTGGTTTTAGTATGGATGCTGTCCTAGCAAAGGTTGACTATAAGATATTTGCTTCTCTTATAAAAATACTGATGTTGTTACAGCATACTACTCGCAACATTATCTTATCAAAATGGAGAAAAATGATATCCATGTTATATATATTTGAAACACTAGACATTCAGATTTAGTGGTGATTCACATAGGAAGATTTAATTCCAATGAATCACTTTATTTTTTTAATATATATTTTTATTGATTTCAGAGAGGAAGGGAGAGGGAGAGTTAGAAACATTAATGATGCAAGAGAATCATTGATTGTCTGCCTCCTGCATGTCCCCTACTGGGGATCAAGTCCACAACCTGGGCAGGTGCCCATGACTGGAATTGAACCCGGGACCCTTCAGTCTTCAGGCCAGTCCTCTATCCACTGAGCCAAACCAGCTAGGGCGTCCAATGAATCATTTTCTTACAAAATTTTGTCTCATTATAAGCAGAGCTAACCCTTGAACTTTAGGTTAAGATTTACAGTACATATGTTGAAGTGTGGGCCACTATTTCTTTGCAAAGAGAGAGGTGTCATGTAGTTTTTATTTATAATCACCTGATTGTAAGACTAACCTCTGTGCTAAGTGGGGATACCAACCACCTCATTACCAACTTCTTGACCATAGACTTCTGAATTTTGAGTTCTCTTAGACCAGCGGTTCTCAACCTGTGGGTTGCAACCCCTTTGGGGGTCGAATGACCCTTTCACAGGGGTCTCCTAAGACCATCGGAAAACACATATATAATTACATATTGTTTACAGTAGAAAAATTACAGTTATGAAGTAGCAACGAAAATAATTTTATGGTTGGGGGTCACCACAACATGAGGGTACTGTATTAAAGGGTCGCAGCATTAGGAAGGTTCAGAACCACTGCCTTAGACCAAATGTTTGAGTCATTCTCCTAAGAGGTTTCTTGGAACAGCCTTATTATTTTTTTTCCTTTTTAAGTTTGTTATTTTATATTTTCAATAAAATAAACTTTTTCTTAATAGATCCATTTGGAAAGTACACAGAGTCAAAAGGGAAGAGCAGAAGTATTTTCCAAGTGTTCAGCCTTAAATTTGTCTTGGAATTCCTGAACATTGAGAGATGAAGGCTGTATTAAATTCCCCTTGCCTTAAAGTCATCAAAAGTAAGGTGAGATAAGACCCGTTATATAGCTGTTTAAAGAGATTTTTAAAAATCAGATTTATTGAGGTATAACTTACATGAAATAAATATTTATCCATTATACAGTATATGCATACTTACTGAGTTTGACAACATATTGCCAGATGTTACCACTCTGCCAAGATACAGAATATACCTATCACCATGAAAATTCCCCCTATGGCCCAGTGTCATCAATCTCTTTTCTTAACCCTATCCCCTGTCAACCTGTGATGTGATTCTGTACTTACAGTTTTGCCTGTTGTAGAATGCCATATAAATTGAATCATGAATATATAGTCTTTTAACTCTGGTTTCTTTCAAGTAGTATAATGTATTTAGATTCAATCATGCTTTGACTATATATCTGTAGCTTATCTTTTATCATTAGTAGGTAGTATTTCTTAGTAAGGGTACCACAATCTGTTAGTCCCGTGGTCGGCAAACTGCGGCTCGCGAGCCACATGTGGCTCTTTTGCCCCTTGAGTGTGGCTCTTCCTAAGCCTTAGGAGTACCCTAATTAAGTTAATAACAATTTACCTACCTATATAGTTTAAGTTTTAAAAATTTGGCTCTCAAAAGAAATTTCAATCGTTGTACTGTTGATATTTGGCTCTGTTGACTAATGAGTTTGACGACCGCTGTTAGTCTCTTCACCAATTGAGCAGTATTTGGTTGTTCCTAGATTTTGGCGATTGTGAATAAATCTGCTATAAATATTCATGTACAGATATTGGGTAAACATATGTTTTCATTTGTCTTGTATAAATACCAGGAGCAAGATGGCTAGGTTGTATGGAAACTATATATTTAGTTTTTAAAAAACTGCTGAACCATGTCTCAAATTGGCTCTATTATTTTGCCTTCCCAATCGTAATGTATCAAAGTGCTAATTGTTCCACATCCACTCCAGTACAATCAGTTTTTTCTTCTGCTTATTTTCTATTTGTATGCCTTCTTTTGTGCTTTTGTGATAAGTCTGTTCAAATCTTTTACCCATTTCTTAGTTGATTTGTTTCCTTATAACTATGTTGTAAGGATTACTTAAAATATATATTGACTTCAGAGAGGAAGGGAGAGGGAGAGAGAGATAGAAACATCAATGATAAGAGAGAATCATTTATTGGCTGCCTCCTGCACACCCCATACTGGGGATCGAGCCCGCTACCAGGGCATCTGTCCTGATCGGGAATCGAATCATGATGGCCTGGTTCATGGGTTGACGCTCAACCACTGAGCCACGCCGGCTGGGCAAGATTCTTTACATATCCTGTTACAAGTCATTTATTGGATATAGATTTAGAAAAATCGTCTTATTGTCTGCCCCTTTGTCTTTTCATTTTAACTATATCTTCCAAAGAATGAAAGTGTTAAATTTTGATTAAGTATCATTTATCAATATTTTCTTTTAGAAATAATGTTTTTTTATATGTAAAAAAGTTATGCTTTAGTAAAAGTCAAATAGGTTTTTTTCTCCTTTTTGAAACCATTTTAGATTTTACATGTAGGTATATGATATAGTTTGAAATAAATTTTGTATTTGGTGTGAGGTATGGGTCAAGGGTCATTGGAGATGATTAAAGCATGATTTGTTCAAAAGATTATCCTCTCTTCATTGAATTATTTTGTCATCTTTAAAAAATTTAATTGATCACATAAGTGTTTATGTCTGGCTTTTTATCTGTTTAATGTATCTAGATATTTTCTTTTTGCATGCATTACACTATCTTGACTACTCTTGCTTTGTAGACAGGCTAGAAATCACGCTTTGCAAGAATTACAAAGCCACTAGAACTCTGATACATTACTGTTGGAAGCAAGATAACCTTGTTCCTTTTCTCAAAAATATTCTAGCTATTCTGTGATTTTATTTTAATTATATTTAAAATGTATACAAAATTCTGCGGGCACTAAGGAGGGGATTGTTTTAAATCTAGAGATTAATTCGGGGAGAATTACTATCTTAATAATATTAAGTATTTAAACCCATGAACACAATGTAATTTTTCAACTTGTTTAGGTCTTCTTTGATTTCTTTTATCAATGTTTTATTATTTTCAGGATACAAATTTGGCACATTTTATAGATAAGTATTTCAGCCCCTTTCTGAGGCTATTATAAATGATACTTTTGTTTTAATTTGCAATATTTTATTCCAGTCTTGAAATACAACTTTATTTCATAAGAACTAGCTAAACTCACTTATTAGTTCTCAAACCTTGTTGTAGACTATTTTAGATTCTCTACCAATATGATCAGGTCATCTGCAAATAAAGACAGTTTCTTTTCTTTAAAGTTTAATTTGTAAGTTAGGCACAGTAAGAGATTAACAACAATAACCAATAATAACATAGAACAATTATAAAAATATACAGTTGACCCTTAAAGATTGTAGAGGTTGAGGACACTGAAGTCCCATGAAGTAAAAAATTTGCATTTAAGTACAGTCAGACGTCCACATGCATGGATTCCCCACCATGGACTTGCTCCTTGAACAACACAGGTTTGAACTGTGAGGGTCAATTGAACTGTGTGGGTCAATTGAAAAAAGTCCACGTGTAGGTGGACCCATGAAGGACAAACCCATGTGTTCAAGGGCCAATTGCACTGTCATGAAAGTTCTGTGAACGTGGTCTCTTTCTCACACCATATCTGTTGTATTGTATGTACAGTGTGGATGTGCTGGACAAAGGGTTGATTCACAACCCAGGCTAGACTGAATGGGATTACAAGAGATTTGATCATGTGGTCAGAAAGATGCTCAATTGAAAACTTATGAATTGTTCACTTATGGAATTTTACATTTAACATTTCTGTACCATGGTTGAGTGCCAGTAACTGAAACCGTAGGTAAAAAGGGACCACGGAACAGGATTGCAGGAGAAAGATAGATTTGCAGAGAGGGTTTTGTGTGTTTGGTCCAGAAGACGTTTTGAACCTTACATGATAAGATTTGAGCTATTTAATGTGCAGTTTGAGGTCTGAGTGTTAACATGATGTTGTAAGTGCACATGTGGTGGTAATGACTTGGGACTTGGGGGTTACAAACTTGTAAAGATATAAAGAGAAAATCAACGATTCTGAGCATCTCACAACAGATTCTGCTTCACAATTTGTTCTTGTAGAGACCTTTGCCATGATTTTCTATTATTACCAGGAATAAAGGTTCAAGATGTTACCATGCATTTGATCAAATATTAATCAATGTGCTTGGACACAGTGAATGTCTACCAGAAAAAGAGAGGGGGAATGTCATCTAGACCTGGCAGAGAAACCTCATAAAAAACCAGCGGTGGAAATTGCTGTAGGAGGCAGATGAGAGATTATTTTCACAACTGCAGTTGAGTGAAATGAAAATGCCTAGCTTTGTCAGCACCTGAGTACTATTTTGCTGGTGGACTTTAATTACATAGGCTAGACAGCTTGCAAGGGGGGAACAAAGAAAAGTTGAGAATCTCTATTCTGGGGTCAATTTCCTAAACAGTGTGTGAGAGGTATACGCAGAAATCCTGTTGACAAAATATTTTGTGCAAGCGCCTTCCACACACAGCTTTAAAATGTCACCCCCATGTTTTCCATTCCTGCTGCTCTTCAAGTTCCTAATGTCTGTGGCATCTTAATCGGTTTCTTTCTCTTGCTTGCCCCATGACTCCTCCAAGAAACATTCGCCACTATGGCATTCATCTGCTGCTTAGGCCATTCCATATAATTTTAACATGATTTTAGAATTAAATTGAGTTCTAAGTTTTCCTATAAAGTTATCTGGAAGGTAAGCTAAACTGAATGAACCATGAGCACATCAGACTAGTAAACGATGCTTTTTAAGGTATTGAAATTTACATATTCATTGAAGAAAGATATAAACTTTCTTTTATATCTTTTATGTACTTTAAATGTTTTCAGGGAGCACCAAGGAAACAATTTGATATCTTGGGGGGACTGAGATGTTCCTTCTACAAGGATCTAAACATTTTAATGATGTCACCTTCCTCAGTGACCCCAGTGTTTTTCTTGCATCCTGTGTTAAGTGGAACATCATGTTGGTCAAAGTATCTTTCCAGTTAATGGGAGCTGTCTGGAACCAGTCCACTGAGAGTGCCCCTGAAAAGGCAGTAACAGGGAAACTCAGGTCATTCCTTCACTCGCCCTTCACCCAATAAACTTTATTGAACATGTGGTGTGCATATTAGAAGTGTATGGCACTAAGGAACAGTGTTCCAGTGGAAAGAACATGGACGATGGATTCAGGAAGAGTTCGCCTAGGATCCTATCTCTGCCCTTGCTGGCTGCGTGGCTTTGGGCACTCTATTTACCCTTGTTAGACCTCAGCTCCTTCACATTTCACTTTCATATATGCAGATCTGAAGGTAAGAGATACTGATATGTACTATAGTATAGAGCAGTGGTTCTCAACCTTCCTAATGCCGCGACACTTTAATATAGTTCCTCACGTTGTAGTGACCCCCAACCATAAAATTATTTTCGTTGCTACTTCATAACTATAATGTTGCGACTGTTATGAATCGTAATGTGAATATCTGATATGCAGGATGTATTTTCATTGTTACAAATTGAACATAATTAAAGCATAGTGATTAATCACAAAAACAATATGTAATTATATATGTGTTTTCCAATGGTCTTAGGCGACCCCTGTGAAAGGGTCCTTCGACCCCCAAAGGGGTTTTGACCCACAGGTTGAGAACCGCTGGTATAGAGCCTAAGATGATGGTAGAAGCTTATCTTAGGCAAGTTTCTTTCTTTTATCTTGGCCTTCTTAGGAAGAGTTACAATGCATGTCGAGAGAGAAAGATGCCATCATGTGAAGTGCAGTCTTATATTATGATACATCTGGATTTCAATCCACATTGTAGCACTTTTGGGTCTAGTGAGGTCTCAAAATGATTTGCTCTAATTCAGTGGTGTAGAGAAAATGTAGATTCTTTATTTGGTTTATAACCAGTCAAGTACCTCTGATATATATGGTGTCCCCCCAAAATGTGTACATCTACTTTGAATAATTATAAAGGCAGTTTTATTAAAATACATTTCATTTCCCAAAATATGTGTACATATTTTGGGGAGACATTCTGTATACGGGGTCAGTGCTAAGTGTCTAACACAATTGCAAGCTCAGGCTGTGCAATGATTTAAATACTGTCATGCACCACATTAAAATATTTTGGTCAATCCCATGAACCAAGTGGTTACAGTTTGGTTCCCTGTCAGGGCACATGCCAGGGTTGTGGGCTCAATCCCAGTAGGGGGAGGGTACAGGAGGCAGCCGATCTAATGATTCTCTCTCATCATTGATGTTTCTATCTCTTTCTCCCTCCCCTTCCCTCTCCCTGAAATCAATAAAAACATTTTTTAAATGGTGATGATTGCATAAGATTATAATGGAATTGAAAAATTCCTATCGCCTAGTAATGTGGTAGTCCTTGAAACTTCATAGCATGAAGCATTACTCATTTGCTTGTGGTGATACTGGTGTACACAAAGCTACTGAGCTGCTAGTTCTATAAAAGCACAGCATGTACAATTCTGTACAGTACATAATTGATAATGATAATAAAACTTACTGGTTTATGAATTCACTATTTTTTATCGTTATTTAATAAATAATAATATTTATTAAAAAATAGTATTCCGTGTCATGCCAGCAGCAGCCTCATATATCTCATGTTTACTGTCTCTTGATTGCATCATTTTCTCTTGCCTATACCAGCAATTTTCAACTGTTTTTATCTCCTGGTACACATAGATATATACTAAAATATAATTTTTTGCCAATCTGACAAAAAAATAGGCCTAATTTTGATTCATTCACACCAGACAGCTCTTGTGTTGACTGTTGACATTTTTTTAATTTGACAATCTAAGGGAAAAGAGGCCAGTGTCCCTGACTACATAGTCAGGCATTGCTAGTTTTAAAAATTCTTGCGGCACATCAGTGTGCTGTGGCACATGGGTTGAAAATCGCTGGGCTATGCCATATAGCCTAGGTATATAACAAGCTATACTACCTAGATTGGTATAAGTGCACTCTATGATGTTCACAGGATGACAAAATCGCCTTATGACACATTACTCAAAAACTTCCCCTTTTATTAAGTGGCACATGACTGTAGTCTCATTAGATTAGTGGTTCTCAAACTCTAATGTTTATTGGACTCATTGGGAGGGCTTAAAAAATGCAGATTGCCAAACCTTATCTCCAGATAAGGTTTCACTTTAGTAGGACAGGGAAAAGCTTAAGAATTTGCATTTTCAAAAATCCCAGATGATGTTGATGCTACTGGTTGAAGGACTGCATTTTGAAAATCTCTGATTTAAATAATGTTTAGTCTTCAAATTAATTTCTCCTTGTATTTTATTTCTTCCTACTCTTTTAAATTCCTGGATACCCAGTTTATTTTAATAAAACTTTATCTACAATTGACAAAAATAGAAGCCTAGTTTGGTTAATTCTGGATATATATATATATATATATATATATATATATATATATATATGTTAATATTTATATGCTATGTGTATTGATACAGAAACATATTTATATAAATAATACATAATATATGTAATATACATACTATTTAACATATATTAATATTTTTGATAGTCAACTTAAGCAATGATAAAAACTTGAAGACATGGTATTTAAATAATTTGGGCTTATCCATATTGAACATTAAAATATTTTTAAATTCATGAATTTAGTATATAATCTATATTATATTTCTTTTGAGTAATATTATAGACCCATGGCACTTTAAAGGCACAGTTTTCTTCATTGAAGTCTAATTATTTTTTATCTTATCTTTTTATCTGGGACTCTTGTTCTTTTTAGCACTATTCCTGATATATATTTTTTAAATATATTTTTATTTATTTCAGGGAAGAAAGGAGAGAGGGAGTGAGTGAGAGATAAAAATATCAATGATGAGAAAGAATCATTGATCAGATGCAATCTGCACAGCCCCTACTGGGGATTGAGGATGAAACCTAGGCATGTGCCCTTGGTCGGAATGGAACCCAGAATTGAACCTGGGACCCTTCTGTCCACAGGCTGACACTCTATCCACTGAGCCAAATCAGCTGGGCTAGTCCGGATATTTTTAAAAGATTTAAGATTTCAGAGAGGAAGGAAGAGGGAGAGAAATATCAATGATGAAAAAGAATCATTGATCAGCTGCCTCCTAGGGCAATCATTGATGTGCCCTAATTGGGAATTGAACTGTGAACTCCTGATTCATCAATGCTTAATCACTGAGCCACACTGGCTGGCTATTCCAGATATTTTTGAAAGCACTCTTGCTCTCTAAGAGCAGGATATTCTAGGCACATTTTGTATTTCCCTGTCCTAAACAATGGAGTCCATTCACGTTAGTGAATAATAGTATTAGGGATCAACATTTTGTGTCCTAGTACTGTAAACTGAATTAGGTAATAAAACTGGGAACATTTATTGAAAATCATGAATTCATATTGATATATATAATTTATTGTCATTCTAATTTTTGAAGTCATTTCTTATCCTTCTCTAATAGTTTAAAAACTTAATGTGTCTCTTTTAAATATATCACTTCTATCATCACAACATTTTTTTATCAGTTTTAGTATGCTGTGCTGTATTTTGCCATTGCAAATAACATGAATTCTTAGAATATTGCCTCAAATTTAAGATGTCACGTATTGTATCATAAAGAAACCATGATACATGGATATTACATTTTTGAAAATTTATCTTGACCCTATACACAAACATCAGTTTAGGATTATTGTAGATCTCAATGTGAATAGTAAAATCAAAAGGTTCCTAGAAAATAAACTTCAGACCTTGATATAATAAATTATTTCCTAAATAGAATACAAATATTAAACATAAAAGAGCATTAGTAAGTTAGACTACCTTAAAATTGGGATCATTATTAACAAAGTGAAAATGTAGGTCACAAAGTGGAAGAAATTATATTACAGATAATTGAAAGGGTTCATATCCAGAATATATAATCACTTCTCCAAATCAACAAGAAAAAGACAGCTCATTTATACTCTCTTAAGAAGGCAAAAATCTTGAACAGTTACTTGATACACACAAAGAAAGGTTTCCAAATAATTAAGATATATAAGAAATATTTTGACTCTTATTTGTAGTTAGGGAAAGTCAAAGTTAAAACTATTATGAAATGTAACTTCATACCCACAAGAAAGACTAAAATAAAATTGACTGAGATACCAACTATTGGTACAGATGTAGAGCTGCCAGAATTATCGTGCACGACTGGTAGGAGCCCACTTGTACAAAGTGCTTGTTATTACCCTCAAAGTTGACATACGCACCATATAACCCAGCAATCCCTCTCCTAGGTATACACTTAACAGAAAACTCTACATATGTGCACTGAAAGCCATGCACAAGTGTTTATAGAAGTATTCCTCTTAATTACCACGGTCTGGAAACAGTCTAATATTCATCAGCAGTAGATTGGATAAATAAATTTTAGTATATGTATACAATGCAAAGCTAAACAACAATTAAGATGAATGAATTATTGCTAGATAAAACAACCTGAGGGAATTTAACAAATATAATATTTTTCTAAAGACACTGGACACAAAAAATATATACCATGTGTATAATATTTATGTAAGTTTGAAACAGGAAAGACTAAACTATGGTGGCGGCAGTTAAGGTACTGGTTACTTTTGGAGAAGGGGAGGGTAGTGACTAGGAGGGGGCACAAGGGGGCACTCTGGGTTTCTGCGAATGTTTTATTTCTTGACTTCATTCCAAGTTTGTGCTCACTCTGTAATAGGCCATCAATTATATCTTTTGATTTGTGTACTTTTTGCTTTGCGCTTCAAGGAAAACTTTCTTATTGTTAAACTACATGGCCAAAGTTATGTAGGAACATCGGAGACAACATATCTGACTTGGGACATGCAGGAAATCATTTCAGAGAGAGGATTAGAAGTCAGACCTTATACCACGATGCATTCCAGTGCAAGTACAGAAAATCCCTCTTGTGGTAGCTTAAAGAAGTAAGGGCTTTATGTTCATCACAAGATAACCAAGCTGTGAATGTACATGTCTTAATAACATCAGCAAGAACTCAGGCTGACTTAACTCCTATTGTCCTAACTCTGTATTTTTTGGTCCTTCTGGATGTATGATGGTTGTTGCTTCTCTGGGGATATAGTTTGAGTTACAGGAATGAAGAAGGAAAAAGAGGAGAGGTTGTCCAGCAACCTCATACCAATACCTCGTGGACCAGAGCTGTGTCACCTCTAGGTTTGAGGAAGTCTAGAATGACAATAAAGGGAGGCAAGGGAAGGAGCTTTGAAATGTGTGTTTAGTGAGCCAACTAATGTGACTTGCTATTGCACCTGAGAGATATGACTACCAGATATGTTTTGGGAGAACACTAGCATACCAAAAAAGGAAAAAAAAAGTATACACAAAAGTACTTTTTTTTTTGCCACCATGTACCTTCTCTAGCTTAAGGAAGGTCACATGGTGTCAGAAACTTTCTCATCTCTTCAGGAGTAGAAGGATTTAAGATACACTGATAATACTTAAAATTATGGTTATTCTCAAGGAAGAAAGGACTGCTTAGGCAGTTAATTAGGAAGAAAAAAGAGAAGCATCTGGGCTCATCCAATAACAGTGAGGCCAAAATATTTGTATTTTGGGTTGTTTTTCTTTAATAGTTTGACATAAATGAGGTGAAAGGAAAAGATAATTTTAGGCATCAATTTTGAGAAACATTCAATAGATAGGCATCCAAACTTAAAGTTTCTTTAAAAAGTAAGAAAAGAAGGGAAAAAATATCAACGTAACTTCAAAAAGAACAAAACTATCCTGGTGGTGAGTTCATCTTCAGTAGAATAAAAAGAAGACTTCGCTAATTCTTGGGTTCCTGGGAATTGATCACTCATTTCTCAACAAATAATTATTGTGCCTCCCTTTTGTGCTAGATACTGTGCTACCTACTTTAATGCCTGGTAGCACACTCATCTCTACAAAAGCCCCTTCCATTTGCAAACTATAAAACAGAGTCCCAGATGGGTTCTGGAATTAGACAACCATTGTACAGTTAGTAAAGTCTGGAATTGGGACCGAGGCCTTCTTGACTGTAAGGCTTTCTACTCTATGATCTGCTTGGAATAATTTTGATCCCTATCATGATCTTGATGCTTGACTGTATCCACCCAGTTGTCCAACTAAATAGCCAATTGATAAGTAACAGTACAATGAGGTCACATGTGTGATTCCCTTTCACATTATTTTACATCAGCCTCATTTCTTATCAGTAGGTCCTAAAGCATTTCTACTAGCTAATTTTAAAAGGGAGAAATGCCTATGAGGAAGGCTATCTGAGTTTTCTCTGATATATAGAATTTAGGTGGGATTCTATCTCAAAGATATGAGGATATATCTCATGAAATCTGATATATCAAAACATCATTTTAGAATGAATTAGAAAACTCCCTAGGTATCCAATTGTAATGATTTTTTTAAAAGGATAAAAAAAGAAGGAAATTTCCAGAGAGGACATACCAAAATAAACCACATCACTCCCTTTTTCAGCCTTAGCCAATCCTAAACTGGATCCTCACTGGCATCGGAATAAGAAACCTCTATGAAGTGATGCTGTGCAGGGAGGTGGAGCCTCCATTTAGCTTTGTACCTTACATTCTTTCTCTTGGCATTGTTGTTTTATTTGAGGACTTTAACTTTTCTTAAATTAACAGTTAGGGCAAAAGTGTTCCAATGGATGCTAAAAATGGAATCTTAAATCAAAATAAAGTGCTACTCAGAATTCTAAAATAGAATCATTTTGTTCTAAACTGTGGATAATCTCATGGCAGTGACTCAAAGCCAAATTAGGCAAAGAACATATTGGTGCTGATCTTGGGTACGTAGATGAGCCTGAGGCAGAATATGCATCATCCATGAACATGTAGGAAAACTGAGATTAGATTATAGTTTTCCTTGTGCATGGTACAGAACATTTTTACTCTTTCACTGCCCTTGAGCAACTGATTAATACTCAAACACTACATGAGTGGACTTTTTCTTTTTCTCTTTTGAGGCGAAATATCTGGCCTGGCTTTTAATCATAGATATAGATCCATATGTATGAAAAGAAAGCAAAGATACAGATTTCTTATGTAGCTTTTTCAAGTATAAGCCACCTTTTAAATAAATAAAATCCCATGTTTGAGAAAGTAAAACTAACTTGTGTACTTTATAATTTTTTTTTCATTTTTTTGTCAGCAAGCCATTGCAGAGGATGGAAAATCCCTTCTACTGGCTCAGAAACTTGTCACAGGTAGGTGGCATTTGATGACTCACAAAAGAGGAACTGTGGTGCAGATTAATTATTTTTTTGGCGATGAAATGATGCTGGTTTATTTTTCACTAAGAATAGGAAAGTTAATAAATGTCATTCAAGTCATTAAAACTGAAGTTTCTGATGCTATTAGAAACTGTAATCTAAGAATGTTTTGAGAGAGCAAACATTTATGATAATCTACCAAAATTTAATATTTCTTAGTAAATCTATCTTTCATCAGACAGTGAGTAACGTGCCTTATTTCTTTACTCAAATGGAATAATCTCAACACTAACACAATATTAAATTTTCCTTTATACCCATAAGTATCTTGCTATAAAATAGTTTTAAAATATACCATTAACCAGGCCTAGTTTGGGTGAAGTGTTGAAAAATGAACATCTTCATATATTGCTTGTGGGAGTAGACTAGTACATTTCCAGAGGGCAATGAGCATTATAACTACATTAAAGATATTAGATGAAAATGAATAGACTAGAAAGAGAGCATTATACATGATTTAAAAATGTATTTTCTTTTGGCTTCTATGTGTATTTTTTCCCTAAAGTACTTATGAATACTTACATAATACAGATTAAAATTAATAAAATATAGGTTATTCACTCACTGTCTTCCCTGCTCTCTCTCTGGGATGGCTCTGTCCTCTTGTGAAATATTTAAGAACAGAAAGATATGCTAGAAAGGGTTTCCTAAGCCCATGACACTGATGAGTCTTGCCACGTAGGATACAGGGGGACTCTCGAGACGGGTGAAGCAAAGCCTCCGAAGGGATTTTGACTCCATTTTGGACATTCCACTGGTATAGACTGGACTATCACAGACCCTGCTCCTGGACCTATTTGAAAAATAGGATACAGGAGATGAAAACAGAGGGAGATCATGCAAGTTCATGGTCAGTTACATGAGCTGTTGCACTTGGCATACCTGAATTGATTTCAAACTCTGCCATTTACCCCTGGGTGACTTCAGGGCAATTCATTTAGGCTCCCTGAACTCCCATTTCTCCATGTGTAAATCCAGCATGAGAATACCTATTCAATTATTATTAATTTGAAGCTAAAATAGACAGTGCATGCAGAATAATTACAGTAATGCCCATTTTAGAGTAAGAGCACATCCAAACACTAGCTCATAGTGAAAATGGTTATTCAGGTGAATTGTCATCATCATCTTCAGTTGGAGTCCATTTTAGGAAATAGGGAAAGCATAGAATCTGTGTTAGAAAAAGCAACAGTAGCTACTACTGTTATTCATTTATAATTATAATCACAATAATAGCGAATTGTTCCATATCTATACTAATAATAGAGAAATATGCAAATTGGCCAGGACGCTGTCACGTAATGACTAATCAGGACAGGGGCTGGACCGCGGCGGAGAGCTCTTAGCATGCCTGAGCTGGGGGTCCGAAGGGCGCGGAGAGGAAGGGAGAGCAGATAGGCAGTTAGGGGTATCAGTCTGGCAGAGAGGAGCAGTTAGACAATTAGGGCGATCAGGCCAGGAGGGGAGATCAGTTAGGGGGATCAGGCTGGCAGGAGAGAGCAGTTAGGCAGTTAGGGGGATCAGGCCAGGAGGGGAGAGCAGTTAGGGTGATCAGGCTGGCAGTGGAGCAGTTAGGGCTATCAGGCAGGCAGACAGGTGAGCAGTTAAGAGCCAGTGGTTCCGGATTGAGAGAGGGATCCCGGATTGGAGATAGTGCAGGCCGGGCTGAGGGACCCCCCCTTCCAACGCATGAATTTTGTGCACAGGGCCTCTAGTTTCCATATATAAATTTCCCATCTGTAATGTATAAACCTTATTATACTACATATATAAGTCCAGCATTTGGTTCAAAAGTAAAACAAAAAATAAATAGACATCCAACACAACAATATAAAAAAAAAATTACAGAAAGTCAAGTGCTACTAAAACAAAATAAAACAAAAACAAAAAACTTTACGAAACAAATAAAAGCAAAAAAAAATTCACATAAGATTCAAAATATGGGATCAAAGTTGATGTAAAAGTAAAGGCATGTCTGGCCTGCATGGCTCACTCACTGGGTGTTGACCTATGAACCAGGAGATTAGGGTTTGATTCTCAGTCAGGGTACATGCTTGGTTTGCAGGCTTGATCCCCAGAAGAGGGCATGCAGGAGGCAGCCAATCTGTGATTCTCTCTCATCACTGACGTTCCTATCTCTCCCTCTCCCTTCCTCTCTAAAATCAATAAAAATATATATTAAAAAATAAAGGCATATTAGGATTTCAATGTCAATATCATTGGCCTTGTGATTTTTATATCTTAAGATCTTTCATTAGATTTTTTTGTACTATAAAACGGTGGTTTCTCTAAGATTCTAGGCTGAAGTTTGTTTAAACTTAGAATAGGTTTAGTTTGTCCAGCCCACAGACAATGGATAAAATAATGAAACTATCATATTGGGAGTGACATTTTCAACAACACTGTCAGAGGTGGGTGTTCTCAGATGAAGAAACAGATATAAAAAATCTGGGATAAATAGAATTGCTTCCATCTTATTCTTTTAAGGGGGACAAATGGAAAAAATGTTTGTACCTAAAGTACACACTTATTTCTATATATTTACATAAATAGTTGAAGACCTTACAATAAGAATTTAGCTTTTCTGTTTTGAATTTATACTTCAGTTTTTTCTTAGAAGAAATCAAAACTCGGGAAAAAGGACACTGGGGAATGGGTTGACATGAAAGCAATTTGACATCTGACAGTTTTATTATTTTCTTTGATTTTGTAAGAGGCTTTGTCTTGAGAGGAAAAGTCAAACTGAACAACTTCAAAATAAATGTGGAAATTTGTCTGTGAATTCATGGACAGTTCTTCATTACCCAGACCATTCATACAAAAATTGTTGAGGGCCTACTTTTGACTGTTTGGAAAATAGATCATTCAAATGATATGAATAAGAATAATTGAGATCATTCCTTAAATCATTTAGGTAGCAATTACTAAAAGGATAAGAGAATCTCAATTACAAATTTAAGTTGATTCAAATATTGGAAAAGCTATTTAAGTCAATATGTTACTTTCCTAGTGTTTGTAAGTAGATTCACATTTCCAATCAGAATTCCTCATTATTGGCTAAGAAGGAACATAGAATAAGTTACAAAGAGAATTTCTTTAAAAACATATATAGCTTTCAGGTCATGATTGGAAATGTGACCATTTGAGCAGGTTAAGACATACAATCTATTTCCTAAGGGTTTCTGGTCTACTTGGCTGGGTTGCCTAGCAACCTGAAATCTTCAGCATTCAAGGGTTATCTTTCCCTGGTGAAATGTCAGTCCCCTTATGAATGTTAAGTCCTAAGTGATGTCCTTCAAATTAGGAAGGCTTTTCACTCAGGCAGTGAAATACCTTCTACAGGAGTAGACTTAACTCAATTGAGAATTCCGAGACAAAAATTACAAATGGATACTGCAGAAAGGAGACTTCTGTAGACAGCAAAGCAGCATTGTAATGAGCCGGGAAAAGGGTGCTGATATTTGGAATCCTTGTAGGTTTAAGAATATCAATATTGAAGATTGTTTATTCACATTGCAGGGTGCTTATCTCATTGGCACTAACACTGGAGAAGTTTCACACCACAATCTGAGTAGTTATTATTTTTTTCTCTATCTACCTTAACATTGATATTATAATTTCTTATCTACTTCTATGGTTTCCATATATACAATCCACTACCAAATTCTGTTGATTTTCTTGTTATTTCTTCTTCATCATGAACAGCCCAGTCTGTGTAATAAGACCCCTTCTTTGAACTTACAGAACTTTTTGACTGGTCTGCCTATATCCAAACTTTCTTCCATTAATCTATCCTTCAGGCTACACATATTTTCAAAACAAATTTAATTCCATCCATCCTCTAGATTCACTTACTTAAAGTCCTTCAAAGCTTGTTTATATTACTTTTAGGATAAAGGTAAATTTAAGATTAAGGTAAATGCCATCATTCAACAAGCTCCCTCTCATTTCTCCAGTTCCGAGAAGTTTCCTTGCTCAGGTTTGTTTTGTTTTGTTTTGTTTTGTTTTTACTTACAGGATAATTCAATGCCATTCCTGTAAACCAAAGTACTCACAGAATAAGACATAATTTTTCTTTCAAAAAATGTACACTATCTGCAGTTTTGTGTTGATTTATATGATTAGCTTATTAGTGCCATTCTCCCCCACTATACCATGTGTTCCCTAACCATAGAAATCAAGTCTGTTTTTAATCATTATTGAATCTGCAATTGCTAGCACATAGCCTAATACTTAGTGGATACTCAATAAATATTTTTTGAATGTATAAAAGGAATAATGTAATCTATTCTTTCTCTTTTTTGTCTTTTGAATGGCAATCTAGGAACAACATTATAATCTCCACTTTCTTAACATGTCCATAGGGTAATTATTTTTCAACTTTCTAAGCTCAAAATATTTCTTTTTAATAAAAGGAATTAAAAATTGAGTTACTGTCTACCTAAAGTGCTTATAGCTCAAGAAAATGTGAAAACATTTATATGTCCTCAATATCCCAAAGAATATAAAATTTTTCATGTTTTTATCCAGCATCTCCCAGGTAACATTATAAGTCCTCAATAAAATACCATGCAGCTTTGGAAAGAAATATTCAATTTAAAACTGCCCATAGACATAGCTCCAGAACCCGATTTTATTAACAAATAACAGAGAGAAACCTGACTTATTTTAAGAGAAGTATATTCCATATAGAGATGCTATAATGAACAAATAATTTTATTTATTTACATAGTCATTTTAGCTCATGGAATTTTAGATATATATATATATATTTTGAAAATCAATGATGCAAAGCCCAAACTTAATCAGTGGTGTGGGAGGGATCACTAATTAAATTTCTAAAATTACCTCTCTGTTAATATTTAGAAATTCTCTTCTGAATTAAGTTAGGTGGCATTATGTAAAATGAAGCAACCGAAGTGCTAAACCAAAGACCCAAATTAGCAGCAGGCTTTACTGGTATTTGGAACTTGTAAATTAAAAAATCACAAACATTAATTGCATCTTTGTAGTATATAAATTAATAATATAATGATGACTTCATCTTCATGTTTAATCATACCATAATAAAATCACTTTATGATTAATTTGGTTATCTTAAGAGCTGTTGGGTTTTCTCATAAATCAAAATTATTTCCATGAAGTGTCAGTTCAAGATGTAATTATCTTAGGAGCTCTATTTTAGCATTTCTTCTGCAACTACCAGAAAATAAAATAACTGTATCCACAAAGTAGCCACATGTAGCACATGTTTATAATTGATAAATTGATTGGCTGATTAATTAACTAAAGGCTACCATAGAATTTGCAAACTCACAATTCCCTTTATGCTTAAAGTTCTCCTCTTTGTTGATGAGCATCTAGTTTGGAGATTTTGGAGCAACTGACTTCAAGATCAGGGTGCCAGCATGGTTGGGATCTAATGGGGACCCTCTTCCTGGTGGCTGTCTTCTAAGTGGTGTGCTTACAAACATTAATTGCATCTTTGTAGTATATAAATTAATAATATAACTTAATATATTTATATTATTAATTATATATTAATTATATATTAATATATCATTAATTATTTATATATATTAATAATATAATTTGACCTTGGTACATATATACCTGCAGAGAGAGCAAGGGGGCATCTCTCTCTTTCTTCCTCTTATAAATCCACCAATCCTATCATATTAAGACTCAACCATATGACTTCATTTAACATTAATTACATCCTAACAGCCCTATCTCCAAATACAGTCACAATTAGGGGTTAGGGTCTCAACATTTGACTTTTGGGGGTATACAACTCACTCCGTAGAATATGGTTTTAAACTTATAACAAGTCTGTTAACATTCCAAATGTTCACATATAGAACATTTTTCTGCCATTGTTAATGGCTGCTTGCTTGCTTGGAGCAATATGCTAGGCAAAGCAAGGACATTAAAAGAATACAAAGTACATTTCTCTGAAATCAGTTGTTGTACGAATTTGACCTTGTATTTTCAATATGATGCACACAATCATTTTTCGCCATATTTCTAGGTTAACACAATTGGTGAAGATGTGATTCACACAGGACAACTTTCCTGTCTTGCTGTGTTCCTCCTGTAAAGATCTGACTCAAGTGTGAGGATCCAATTTAAAACCGGCTCCTTGCTTGGATCAAGATAGAGAAAGGGGAGTAGGTGGTGGCAGTTTTAAGCTTTCTTAAGCACAATAACTTTTATAGAATAAGTCATACCCTCTTTGAAGATAGCTGAATATAAGTCTGCTTTAGGTAGGAGCTTAAAATTATACTAATGGGCGTAAATTAGCAATTAATAAGTTAATGAAGCCCTGACATAGGGAGAGGCTTGCAGTATTTGAGTATATGTTACTGTATTCTGTTGGTTTCTTCTGTAGAAAGATAATCAATATTTTCCATTTCTTCAACTTACCATACATGAAAAGGCAAGGGACTTAATTAGGGTTTTCTTAAAATGCAAAACAATACTTGATTGGAAAATTAAAATGTTCAAAAAAGTAGGTTATTACTATCTCAAGAAGGGATCTGCATTGAGTCTTTAAGCTCATATATTCCCAGTTTACTATTGTAATTTCTATATCAGAACTCAGAAAAAAACAGGGCAATATACTTTAGTATCCAAAGTTGGTTTCTCTGGCCCAGCCTAAAATACGGTATAGTACATATATGAAAACCTTGTAGTTGATGCTGTGTGGACTCTGCTCAGGAATGTTTCTGTTCAAAACACTACTAGTAGAGTCATCTGCTCTATTTAGTCTGGACTGCATATTTTTGGTGAAGTTCTGGGCTATTTGACTGGAGATGCTAAATGTTTTCCTCATCCAACCCCATTGGAGGAACCTCCCTGTTTACAACCCTGGAAGCCACTTAGATGATCTCTCCTAGTTACAGCGAGAATGTGAATGCGTTAACTATAGAGCTGGTGCTCTACTCATGGTTGACCATATTCCAGGATACAGAAAAACGCCTTCAGAGAGATAAGGAAGACTGGAAAAAATCAGAACCGCAGCAAGAAGTAGAAATAGAAGATAATTTTGAGAGAAAGAAAGAAATTTCCATTAGTGCATTTTTTAGATCTTTTGTTCCCTATGATGTCCAACTACTCCCAGTTCTTGGTCATAAATGAATATGTATTTGACTATTACATACCAACAAGAACATGTGCTTTTATCTTTATTTTTGCCCTTTTGTTCTTTGCTACAAACATGTCTAACTAAGAGAGCTACCAAGAACAGGACTCTATTCTGCCCTCCAGATTCTTCATGTCTTCTTCCTAAAGAGTAGAGCTTTGTGTACTAGTATATTTCATGAGTGAACAGGGTCGAAACAGTGAGTCTGTCCCTCAATATCAGGAGACCTTGTTAGTGGAAGAACTCTTCCTACTTCTGATCTTGACATTGAGGATTCTGGCTGTGGCCTTCTGCCAGGATTTAGAGGAAAAGCCTAGTTATGATAGCAAGGCTCATATTAAGTTTTTGATAATTAGTCAGTCATTTTCATCTGTTTTTAGTTATGGAGTCAGCTCCCCTGTTAGACCTAAGGAAGACATTAAACAAAAATTGGTACTTGGGGTGATGGGTGCATGATGCAGTGTGCAGATGTTTTATTGAGTTGTACATTTGAAACCTGTATGGTTTTGTGAACCAATGTCACCCCAATAAATTCAATTAAAAAGAATAAGTATGATCTCTTTTAAAATTATATATTTTTATTGATTTCAGAGATAAAAGGAGAGAGGAAGAGAGAAATAGAAACTTCAGTGATAAGGGAGAATCATTGCTTGGCTGCCTCCGCATGCCCCACACTGGGGTTGAGCCCACAACGCAGGCATGTGCCCTGACCAGGAATCAAACCATGACCTCCTGGTTCATAGGTTGATGCTCAACCATTGAGCCACATTGGCCTGGGGATAAGTATGATCTCTTAAACATAGCTGACAGCTATTTTTATTATTTCCCAAATTCTATGTTAAGTAATATGCCAGATTCATATTAGTAATGAACCATTGACATTTCCACCAGTCATACCTGCCATAATTACTATTGATGCTGATTAGCAATAATGATATTATTCCTCCTCTATAATTAGCCTTTAAGGCACATCACTTACAGGGATAAGATTGCTACACTTGGTTTTATTTATATGTATAGTTGACCTTAGATCAATACATGCTCTTTATAATCTTCAAAGATGCTTCTTATTCTGTAAGCATCATTCTTCACACATCTGTATCCTTATTGCTTACCCATTGTTTTGGCTGTCAGACCATGGAATGCTGATGAAAGAAAATGCACAAGAGTGTGACAATTATAGACTCATTCTATGGAGTTTCATCACAATCATGTCTGTCATCACATCATCCCTTTTATTCACCTCTCAAATGTCACAAAGCTGTTCTCTCACTTATTTTTTCTTTTCTCCTCAAAACATCTAACCATCTTACATTTCTCCCCTCATTCTTATGAAAATATTGCCTCTTCCTCATGCTACAAACTGAATTTTGCTGAAAACTTTCTCATATTTCTTCTTCAACCTAACATTCTCTCATATTTTTATTCAGGGTCCTTGGAAAATAGTCCATTGGGCTGTGAGCTCCTTGAGGGTGGTCATTATAATTTATTCACCACTTGTATCTTTGATGCCCCACTAATTTTCTTTAATGTAAAGGTTGCTTCCAAACTTACTTAAATCCAAAAAACAACACCACCCTTTCTTAATCCTACTACTTCTTTTAGCTATTTTTTAATTTTTCCATTTATTATAAAAATCTTGAAAAGACTTCATTACTTCTAATTCTTATCTGCTCACTCCATTTTTTAAAAAATATATTTTATTGACTTTTTACAGAGAGGAAGGGAGAGGGATAGAGAGTTAGAAACATCGATGAGAGAGAAACATCGATCAGCTGCCTCCAGCAACACTCCCTACTGGGGATGTGCCTGCAACCAAGGTACATGCCCTTGACCGGAATCGAACCTGGGACCCTTCAGTCTGCAGGCTGCTGCTCTATCCACTGAGCCACACGGGTTAGGGCTGCTCACTCCATTTTAACAATGGAAAATATTTTCCCTTTCTTCCAACCCTATTGAAAATACTATCAAAAGATTATGAGTGACATTTTTGTCCCTACAACCAGTAACTGTACCTGTGCTCTTATTTTTCTTGGCTTCACTTAGATATTTGATATTTTAGACCTCCCACTTTTTTTTTTTCTGTAGAGACCTCCCACTTTTTGAATCTGTAATTCCCAAATGACATTTTCAGGCCTGACCTCCTTCATGCATTCTTCCTGTGCTTGTTCTCAACTAACAATAGTTTAGATCAAATTGAATTGTGAATAACAGGCAAATTCAGTGCCTTTCAAGTGAATTCAGAATTTTGGTCTCTAAATGGGCCTTCCTTTCTAGATAAAATCGTGTACAGTAGCTGCCTCATATTTCTAGGCCCCTGAACGCAAATCATAGAATCGCCTTTCAATCTTCTTTCTCTGTCGTTCACAGTGTCTAATATGTCACAGTCTTTTGATTCTTTTGAAAAATCTCTGGGATTCGTTTTTTCCCCTTTCTCATTGTTGACTGAAGTAAAGAGCTGAGGCTTTTAGTGATTTTATTGTCTATTTCACTATTTCTCCATCATTGGATTATTAGCCTATTACTTATATTAAATGAAACTTTCAACCTGTTACTCCCATCATTAAGTTGCCTGCAATATCAAGTTCATATTTCTGGTTTTGGTTAATATTCTGATAAGCTTACCTCATTTTACCTAGTTAATATCTTCTCTTCAAACACTCACTGCTAACTTCTGCCCCAGATACATGTGTGTTCTCATATTTACTTTTTTTAAATATATTTTTATTGACTTTAGAGAGGAAGAGAGAGAGAGGGAGAGATAGAAACATCAATGACAAGAAAGAATCATTGATTCGCTGCCTCCCGTATGCCCCCAAATGGGGACCGAGCCTACAACCCTGGCATGTGCCCTTTATTGGAATCAAATCTGGGACCTTTCAGTCCACAGGCCAATGCTCTATCCACTGAGCCAAACTGGGTAGGGCTGTGTTCTCATATTTTCTATCTGAACTTGTCAAATGTACAACAAACCATTTTTCTTATTTCTGGACTAAGCTTATTTATTTTCCCCATGTAATCCTACATTTCCTGTACTAGAGTACATACTCATTAAATTTCAATTTCCTGTTTACTCATCAGTCTTGCCAGACTCATAGTATATAAGGACATTGCTGTTATGTTTCCTGCTATATAGTCAGTGCTTAGTACTGCCTGTCATTTAGCAAGTGTTCAGTATATATCCAAGAATAAATATCCTAGCTGTGAGTCATGTACAGGATCTAGTCCACTGAGTGCCACATACCAGGCCCTCCTATGCACAGACCTTCTTAATTATAGTAATATCTGTTATTGGTACCACTTCATCCAGTAGATTTATACTAAATGTACCCACATTTATATTTGCTTTTGATTTCTTTTCAAAATGTTTATAATATCATGTCTGTACAACCAAATTGCCAAAATTAGTTCAGCTAGAGTTTACCTTCCATAGCTTTATATGAAATGAGTGCTGTATGGTGACTATAAGAGGAACAATAATATCACTCTCCCATTTTATTGCCCTTATTAGAGGAATGGCAAAAATATTTTCTAATTGTTCCTGTCTACATTTTATGTAGTCTCATATTAGCTGGCCAAGCATACTGTTCCATACTTTTATTGCTAATTTATGATTTTATGTTTGTAAAAAAAGTGAGGCTTTTGTTCAATATATTCAGATTAAACAAGGAGGTTTATTTTACTATGTATTACTATTATATTTTTATTACTCAGCCTCTGAAGAATTATAAGGAAGGATATTAGACATAGATAATATTATTGTAATACATATTTTGTGTCCCTTAAATATATTTTATACAATTTATAACAGTTATATTAAAGATGAGAAGACAGCCACATTTCTGTATTGAAATGATAGCCCAGAGAACTCTTGCTCAAACATTAATATAGTCATGGGTATAATCCTGAGAAAAGCAGAGGAGAACTATGAAAAACTGATTTAATATTGTATTGGTTTAAAAGTATATTTCTTGTTTGCTTTCTGTAATTTCAAATTACTAAGGACAATCAACAAACATCTTAAAATGAAGACAAAGGGACTTTGTTCTTTATAGCAATCTTGGATATTAAGCTAAATTATAAAAATTACATAGTCCTTGGTAAAGCAAGAGGCAGCAGATTCGTCAAGAATCTTTAAGCATAAACTGATTCTTTGGAAAAATTATTTAGCCTTTAATTTAGTTGATACTGGGGGCACATGACAAGTTTCTTTTCAGAAATTCTCTAAACATAAATACTTTCATGAATAAAAATGGAGGCAAATGTGACTTATGCATCAACCACAGGTTAAAATAACAAGAAATACTACCTCATAGCATTCCAATTGGGAAACTTATACTGAGAGTCTCTTTTCTGCCCCAGGCCTTCCCTTCTGTCACTTGCCACCCACTTCTGACCTATGAGTCACTGACTATTCCAACTTCATTTAAAATTTTTATTAAATTAGTTTGAATCCTAAGCCTTCTGTGTTAAGAGAAACTGTATTGCATTTCATACCTTTAAAATGCCAACGATTGCAGAGTCCTTGGCATGTTTGTGCATTTGGAAATCTTGGAATATGTATAAATATATTTGTGTGTGTGAATGTGTCTGTGTAAACATATGAATGCCACTACATTGACACCCCCCCATGTTTTCTTTAGTCTATGTTGCCATGCTCTATTACTTCTTTGAGAGGAATAACAACATTAATAATGCTTTACATTTGTTGAGTGTTTATTATGTGGAAACTGCTATGCAGGTCTTTGTCACATACTTTCACGAATAAAATTTTTTCCATTTACGAGGTAAGCTTAGTAGATTAGCCTGTGTGTATCTTGTTCATCACTAGTTATGTTTATCATGCAATAGACACTCAATAAATATTAATGGAGTGAAGGAATAAGTCTCACAATCTCCTTACAAGATAGACATAGTTGTCTTTATTATGCAAATAAGAAAAAAATGAGACTTAGATTAAGAACTCCCAAAGTTTACCCTTACTTCCCCCAAAGCCCCTGGGCTTCATTACATTATAATTAGATAGAAATACTCACTAGAGGCAAATTTTTTTGGACAGTATTTTCAATTTAATTTATTAATTCCACTGTGGGGGAAAAAAGATCCTACTGCTAACACATAATTCTTAATTCTCTTATGAAACAGTAACCTACTAATAAGTTTTCCTTAAGTAAAAGCATCTACAATGCTTCACAACCATTCCAGATTAACTGTGTGTTAATAAATAGCTTTAAAGGCTGTTATTCTAAAATATTTTTAGCATATTTATATTGCTTCAAATTATTTGTATTGTTAAGTTATGGTGGTCCATATAACTAGATATATTTAATAAACACAAGTTTATATCTGTACATGTAATTTTATTTAATTTCAGAATTGTTTCTTTTATTTTGGAATTATCTCTTCGATAAAACTATTTGGAAAATATCTAATCTTGTCTTTGAAATGAATGAATAGAAGATATGTGCCAATAAACTTATTTTGATTGCGCATTATAAACGTGAAGAACAAAATGCTTGAGAATTCAGTTGTATTTGTTTTCTGGAGTTCTCTGGGAAATCATGCCTTTTATAATTAATAATGTGAGTTCCCTAAATCTCCTCACATAGTCTTCATATAGTCTAGATCACTCTGAAGGTCTTCAATCTTGTATTCTCAATATTGCTGGTAGAATTCTATTTAACAATAGCTTACATCAAGCATGTTGAACTCACGACCCGCGAGCCACATGTGGCCCACAATAAATATATCTGTGGCCCATCTAATATAACAGTATTATAAAAGAAACATTTTAATAGAAATTTTGTAACTTAATTTTTATAATATTCTATAATACATAATATATATGTATATGTATATATATATATAAATATAGAAATATGCTAAGTAACCAAGACGCCATAACGGGTCAACCGGACAGGAGGAGGACTCTGCGTGCCTCAGGGGCGGGACAGCAGAGGCCTCCACACGCCTGCGCTAGGGGAGGGCCTGATCAGCAGCGGCTGCAGCTGCTTCAAGGGCTGGAGAGAGAGGCAGGGTTGGACCTGCAGCGGCCGCGGCTGCTGCGGGGCCCGGGGAACAAGGCAAGGACCGGCAACTTGAGGGTGGGCAGTGCTGCGTGATTTCAAATTGTGCGCTGGGCTCCTAGTTATTAATAACGAACTACAATGTTCACTAGTGACTGATTACTATAATCATGTGGCCTTCATTTTCCTTATGCACCTTACGCACAGGCACACCATTTCTCTCCACTAATACTAGCAGTGAATATTTTAGCAGCCAATTGCCACGTCATTAGTCTTGGACTGACTAGTTTGGTGTGCGCAACAGGAAATATTTCACTTTCAGAAAACAAGAAAAATAGGTTTATTTACATTATGCCTATTAATCTGTATAGTTATTCAGTGTCTGGTAGGTTAATGTTCAAGAAAAAATATTAATTTTTGTTAAAATGTTCTATTATTTTATGTTAATGACTAGAGGCCCTGTGCATGAAATTTGTGCATGGGTGGGGTCCATAAGCCTGGCCGGTGATCAGTGCCGATCAGGGCCAGTCTTATTGGGGCCAGGGCAATTGGGGCCTGCGGGCCAGGGGGAGGGCCAGGGGGGAGGAACTGTGGGAGGTTGTCCACTGGCCCCACTGAGGGAGTGATCCCTCGGCCCCACTGGGAAAGGGCCATGTCCACTGCAACCCACCCCCAGTTTCCCATTTCAGCTTGGGGCCCAGCCCTGATCAGGCGATTGGGGCCTGCCAGCCAGGGGGAGGGACCATGGGAGGTTGGCCAGCCAGGGGAGGTTGGCTGTGAGAGCGCACTGACCACCAGGGAGCAGCTCCTGCATTGAGTATCTGCCCCCTGGTGGACAGTGCGCACCATAGCGACCTATCATTCTGGTCATTCCAGTTGTTCCAATCGTTTGGTTGTAAAGATTATATATATATATATATATATATATATATATATATATATATATATATATTAGAGGCCCAGTGCACAAAATTTGTGCACTGGGAGGGGGGAGGGGGAAGGGGAGAGTCCCTCAGCCCAGCCTGCACCCTCCAATTTGGGACCTCTCAGGGGATGTCCGACTGCTGGTTTAGGCCCAATCCTACAGGGCAGTCGAACACCCCTCTCACAATCCAAGACTGCTGGCTCCCAACTGCTCGCCTGCCTGCTTGCCTGATTACCCCTAACTGCTTCTGCCTGCCAGCCTGATCACCATCTAACTACTCCTGTGCCAGCCTGATCGATGCCTAACTGCTCCCCTGCTGGCAAGATTGTCCCCAACTGCCCTCCCTTGCCGGCCTGGTTGCTCCCCAATGCCCTCCCCTGCAGGCCTGATCACCCCCAATTGCCCTCCCCTGCAGACTTGGTCCCCCCCAACTTCCCTCCCCTGCTGGCCTGATTGCCCACAACTGCCTTCCCATGCTGGCCATCTTGTGGCGGCCATCTTTTGACCACATGGGGGTGGCCATCTTGTGCAAGGGCATGACGGTCAATTTGCATATTACCTCTTTATTATATAGAAATAAACCTTCGTTTCTGTGAAAATGGAAGGTTTTGTTTTTTTGCGGCCCACATAAACCTAAACCATGTTTATTTGGCCCATGTTAGCATTTGAGTTTGACATGCTTTGCTTACATCAACACAGGTAAGAAATAGTATATTCTCCAAAGTATATGAAGCATTAAAAAACAAAATATTTTATATAGCATATGCAGGTAATTTCCTTGTCAGTGTTCCCTTCAATTGAAATAGCTCATCGGGAGTGTATTTTAGTTTAACAAATAAAAGAATAGTTAGTGAATGTTTCACATGTATGTGTCAGGCATTGTCCTAAAGAGTGGGAATACTAGGGAACAATAATAATATGGTCCCTATCTTCAGTCCAATTTCAGAGTATAATGGGGAAATATAGAAAATTTAAAAGAACATAATATAATATATATATATATATATATATATATATATATATATATATATATAAAATATATATGCCCTTCATATATATATACACATTTATATATATATATATACATATATATAAAGGAGTAATATGCAAATGAGGTTGGAACTCTATAACGGTCACAAACAAGCTCAAGAGGAGGGTCCGGGCATGGCCCCGATTCTGAGTGAAAAACACGCAGGCGCAGCCGGAGCCTGATAGATCAACACAGAGGGGTGCCTGCTCTGAGTCTCCCTGGCGCGGCTGGGGTCAAGTCCCCAGTGGATACACACACACACACACACACACACACACACACACACACACACACACGGGGTGCCTACTCCAAGCCTCCGTGGCTAAACTGCAGCTTAGGCCCACTTCCCATGAGCCTTAGCCATCAGTAGGACATCCCCTGATGGCTTCCAGACTGTGAGAGGGGGCAGGCCGGGCTGAGAGACCCCCACCCCTCCAGTGCATGTATTTTCATGCACTGGGCCTCTAGTATAATATAATATAATCTATAAAAATAAAAGCATAATATGCTAATTAGACTGAATAGCCGAATGACCTTCTGGATGAAGCCACTGCAGTGGGGGCCTAGGCAGAGGTGTTTATGGGCAATTAGGCAGGCAGGTGAGCAGTTAGCAGTGATCAGGCAGGAAGGCAAGTGGTTAGGGACGATCAGGCAGGCAGACAGAGTGGTTAGGGGCAATTGAGCATGCATGTAGAGTGGTTAGGGGCAATCAGGCAGGCATGCGAGTGTTTAGGGGTGATCAGGCAGGCTGGCAGAGTGGTTAGGGGCATCAGGCAGGTAGGCAGAGGTGGTTATGAGCGATGAGGCAGGCAGATGAGCAGTTATTAGCTAGTGGTCCTGGATTGTGAGGGGGATGTCCGACTGCTGGACATCCCCCTAGGGGTCTCGGATTACAAGAGGGTGCAGGCCGGGCTGAGAGACCTCCTTCCCTCCCATGCACAAATTTTGTGCAATGCAATTTATATAAGTTGCATTGCAAATGAAGTTTAAGGTACTCTCAAAACACATAAAAAGGGCTTATGAGCTATGTTGGGATGGTCAAGGAAGGCTTCCAGGGCGAAGTGACATTTGAGTTGAGAAATGGAATAACTCATCATTCCTAATGACATCCTGAGATGAATGTTCTGAAGTTTGGGAACCTAACCTACATTGAGTAGTTAGAAGAGTAATCCTTTTGCTGTGGTCATAAAGATGAGTTTCCATTCAAAGGAGAGAAAGGTATTTCTGGGGCTTGAGACAAGAGAAACTGCATGAGTAAAACTTGTGGCAAAAGAGAACTTGCAGCTCTGGAAAAACTGGCAAAAAAATTGCAAATGCATGCTGCAAGAAAACTGCCTGTAGGCATAACAGAATGAGTGAGTGGAAGGTGGAAGAGAGGGGCAAGGTCAGACCCTGGAAGTGGCTTTAAGCAGAAAAGAGCAAGAGTGACAATCACATTGTCATTTTTCAAATACTAGACCGGCACCCTTCCAAGGCGATGTGTCCTGCAGGCATTCAGAGAGACGGGTTGGGAATGCTTATGTGAGAACTGTGCTGAGAGTATGGATTTGGGAATTATTGGCATGTAAATCATAATTGAAGAACAATAATTCATGAGATCACATTGGAAGAATGAGTAGAGCAATAAGATGAGGACAAAAGTAATCCTGGTTCAATTTTCTAACTCATTTAAGAAATGTGTATTTTATTATTATAAAAGTAATACATGATTATTTTCGGAAATGAAGAAAAGTAAAAAAAAAAAATTACCTGGACTCTGACCACTCAGGGCTAAGGGACATTAAAATGTTGGCAAGTTTATTGCCACCACTTTCACTTGTCCATTGCTTCCTATACTCAGGTACTCTGAACTTGGCCATGTGGCCTGTTTTAGCCAATGAAACAGTGGGAAATAGAGCACACACATAGGTGTGAAAAGCGTTTGTGTTTGGGGGCTTGCTCACTCCTGCTCCTTCGATCCCCGAGACTGCCATGGGAAAAAGCCCAGGCCAGTCTGCTGATGGTGGAGCAGAGAGGAATCATCTCAGCTGAGACCTCCTAGACCAGCTACACTTCCAATGTTTATAAAATATTTTTTATTGATTTCAGAGAGGCAGGGAGAGGAAGAGAGAGATAAAGATATTGATGATGAGAGAGAACATCAATCTGCTGCCTTCTGCACTCCCCGCAACCGGGACACGTGCCCTGCCTGAGAATCGAACTGCGACCTCCTGGCTCAGAGGTCGACACTCAACCACTGACCCACACAAGCGGGGCCACACTGCCAATTTTTTGAAAATCCATTTTTCTTAATTTCAGAGAGGAAGGGAGAGGGGGAGAGAAATAGACACATCAGTGATGAGAGAGAATCATTGATCAGGTGTCTCCTGCATACCTCCCATTGGGGATCAAGCCCCCAACACAGGCATGTGCCCTTGGCTGGAATCAAACCTGGGACCCTTCAATCTGCAGAGTCCCTTCTATCAACTGAGCCAAACCAGTCAGGGACACACTGCATCCTTTTGAGACCATATGAAGTCATGCAGCCCCAGAGACAGTTATCCGGACCAGAAGAAAGTTTCACCAACCCCAAATCATGAGAAAACATAGATGTGTGGTTTTGTGTGTGTGTGTGTGTTTAAGTCTTTAAGTTTTAGGAAGATTTGTTATAGAGCAAAAGTCAACTGATACAATAACTGATAAATGAATTAGTAAGTAAGGGAAATTTTGCCTGTATTAAAGGCTTAGGTTTGATCTCATCTCTACTGCACTGTGGCTGTATGGCCTTGGATAATGAACTTCACCTATTTGAACTTCATTTTCTTTATCTGTAGACTATTTCTCCAGAGGAAGGGTGATAATGAAGCTCTGAAACATTAGCTGTTATTGTTATTATTTTGTTGTTATAATTCTTTTATCTAAACTAGGTTTCCTATTAAATAACTATATTAATTTAATATGACAAAGTTAAATCCAGTTAATATTGTTATGATATTCAATACAATGCAGTAAGGCCATGCCCATATTTCCCACAGAAAAACATCCAGTCTGCTCAAATATTTTTCTAATATTATTAAGAAGAAGAAATATAAAAGCATATATTATTTGAGGGATTTGGAACTGATCTGTGCTGCATTTTGTCCACTTTAGCTCATGGAAAGTTTCCAACAATCCTCTGAAATAAATACTCTTACTATCATCGCTTTTCCAGTGAGGAAACAGCCAGAACTTAGCCTCTCACTTGGGTTTTTCTGAGTTAAGAACCAGGGTTCTTAACCACTCTGCTGGTACATTCCAGCCATAGTCTCAAGTTTCAAAGAGCAAACCAAGTGTGGAAGCCCCAGTATAATTCTCTGATCACTCGGGGCACCAGCATGATGACACTCTATTCACTTACAGCTCTTTGCAGAGTGATCCCAGATTCCCACATCTCCCTGCAGAATGTGCCTGGGACCTGCAGGAGCCTTCTCTATTGTTCATAACTTAGAGCCTGTGCCAGACATCAAAGCACTCCCAACTCACCTCCAATTAACCAGTGCAACTTTTTGGAAAATTTATCTCTTCCGACATGGATTTATCGTTTCCTCTTAAGCCCTCTTTTCTCTTCATCTTATGTCAGATGGGTTAAAATTTAATGTTAAAATTTAAACCTTAGCACCGATGTTAAAATTTAGACCTTACACATGTCTGATTCTTATCAGGCTTACTATCTTTCTTTTCTACATAAAATTCTTTTCTCAAACTGGCTTTGGTCTGGACCCTTGCTTTAAATGCAGGTGCTGCTGACTCACCTGATAGTCAGTCAAAATGTAAATATGACATTGGCTAATGTGTTGTCTGAGCTCAAAAACACGAAACTTTTACAGATATTTCTCCTTTCCAAAATAAATACTTTGGATCTTAATGATTTCAGTTCAAGACAAAATAAGACAACTGCTCCTGATAATTCAGAGCCAGAAGAAAAGAAAATCATGTTAGCTCCTGGAGGGGGCTACTACCCTTTGCTCTTTTTCACTATTGTCCCTTTGAAAATGACAATGGGCATTCAAAAGTTTAAATAGTTTTAAGTGACTATTTCGTATGTTTCGGTAGTGGTACTACATCTCTCATAGATATCAAATTGCCCTCACTTTTTAATTCTCAAATTACTAACAGATTAGCGCTAGTCGCAAAGGTTTTCTTCTCTAAACTGCAGCCTTTAAAACAGTGCACTGTTGCTGGCTCTTCCTTGTGCCAGATGCTGCCTGATGTAACATATGTGGGGATGCCACAATAAGGTACCCTTTGAAAATCTGAAAATTAAGTGATATTTGGATACATTTCAGGTTTACATTTTAAAATAAACTGTATTTAAAAGGAATTCTGATTTTAGTCTATTCCCTGACTGTGCATCTGTCACAGTCTAAAACAAGCAAATCCTTCCATGATATATTTTGAAAACACATGACTCTGTATTATCATCCACAAGTTATTAATTTTATTTTTCTTGAACTTCTCTGAGTAACATAGATTTTCTTGTCATTTTATGTGTATATGATGTCCCATGACTTCCTATAATAGTCCGGTTTTTTTGCTATTTAACTCTTGGCCCCACATCATTTTGCATTGAAATTGTCTGTTTTCTCACCCTTCTTGCCTCTGGAGTATGAATTCCTCTAAGGTGGAGATTTTAATTGCCTTTCTATCACCAGTGTCTGATTTACGGTGTGGGGAAGGAAAAAAAAGTTCCTCTACCCTTGAGATTCTTCTTGCTGGTCCAATAATCAAACAGACATGAGACAGATTAGCAAGAAAAAAATAACTAAATTTAATACATATATATGTATGGGAACCCGGCATTACATTAGCCAGTCAGAGAGCCCACAGGCAGGAGAGGTTCAAAGATTGAGAGGGGATTGAGGTGTATAAGACATCCTGAGCTAGGTATAAGGTAGTGTACCTTGAGGACTTCAAAGTGTCATTGCAGGATGACAAGAAGAACAGACATTTAGTACACGGAAGTTTGTCCTGCCCTATCAATAGGTCAAAATAACTTATCTGACCTATTTGTGATAAGCTCTATGGACCAGGTCCTTGTTCAAGTTCTAGGTAGCTAAAGGTGTGGCTGAAGTTTCTCTTGAGCCTGCGTCTAAAGTTGCTTTTAGCTCAAAACAATCTGCATACCACAGAGGCACAATTTGGGGTGACTCATTCTGGACCCCCACAAGGGACTTACACATAGCAGGTCTTCAAAATTATTTGTTGAGTAAATGCATCATTTTATGATGGGTCTGACTCTCCCTTTTTCTTCATGTTTCTTTAATTGTGTTTCCTCTATCTTTCTTGCTTCTCATCTCACTCTTCCGTTTTTAAATCTATCTGGGATCACAAAAGTCTTTAGAGTATGTTAGGCCTAATCTTTGGCCCTAATGTAAGGAGCCTAATATCTCTATCCTCAAGGTTCCCTGCTAATTCATCACTGTTTGCTCAGATCCTTGCACCACATCTTAAGTATTGCATTTCCTCCTTCCTCATCCAGTATTTCTGGTTCATTAAATAGCTCTATCCCCTTATTTTCCCACCAGGTCCCCAAACACCAGCCAGATGATATGGATGAACCAAAGCTGAAGTGAAACAATCTGATGGCCATCCCTGAACTGTAAGTTTCTCGCTTCCCATCTCTTTACTGGAGCAAAGTTTAGAGTCCAAAGGTGGCTCCTCCATCAAGGGATTAACTTCTGGCCTTGGGCCTAAGGAACAATCCACAGTGCAAATGTGCCTCAGCTGTCAGTTACTTTGCCTTCTATGTCTGCAGACTTTTTGTTTGTTCTTCATGGCCAGCTGTTGGCCTGCCACTTGGCAAGCTCACACCAACATGGTGTTAACCAATTTGTTTCCCCCTCATCTGGCTCTGGAAATTGAACCATGCATATCTGATTCATTACTTCAAACAAGCCTCTGATGAAGAGGCTTGAGAACCACAGGTGGTCATTTCAACCGGAGCTAACCAAAGGCCCTATAGAGATGATCTCTTTCGAATCAACAAAGAACCTTATTTTTACAGCACTGACATCAGATTTATTGCAGATAGCAAGTGTTAATTCACATTTTATCATGATCAGATTTCTCATAGCTCTCAAAAATGAATTTAATATGAGATACAACTTTGTATTTCTTTCTACTTAGAAAAAAACACACATTATCTAATGTGTTTCTGGTTCCTACTACTTATCTGAGCCCTCTTATCCCAACCTTCAAACGAGCTCTAATAAAGAAACATGATCACATTCTAGGTCCAGGACAAAGTGGGCTTATACTTAGGTATTGCTGAAAAGGTATTATATTCACATCACTTGGACATAAAGAGAAGAGAGAGAGGTACACTACTGCTATTATAAAACATGTATGTAGTTATGACTAGGTAGGAACAAAGTATGTGCATTTTTGACATTGTGCTAAATATTTTCTTATTTAATTTTCAAAGTAACCCTGTGGAGAAAAAGATATATGTAATCCACATGTTATAGATGAGAAAAAGAGACTTTGTAAAAGTAAGCTACTACCTGGGAGTCACCCTGTTATTAAGTAATAGAGCTGAGAAGAACACTTTTACTGAGTGCTAATCTATACTTCTTTAACCCTATGCTGTTGTGTCTGTGGAGATAAAAAAAACTGGTTGGTACATGGGGTACTGTGGAAACAGTTACAGATTTGCAGCTGAGAATTGCATTTCATTTTAACTCATATTAAAGTTGCCTAATTTTACCTAGAACAAGTCAATAACCTACCTGGAATTCTGCTATAACACACTATTTGGAGCTTTTATGAAATGAAATCTGAATCCAATTAAGTTTTATTTTTTAAGAAAAGCTTTAGTTATTAGAAATTCTGAATGGCTTGATTAACTACATTTATATATTTTATTGCATAGAAATGGACTCAGAGTTGTTATTAGAATCTCATGTGGAATTATTTGCAATGTTGATACAGTGGTGTATTTCGTTCTTGTCTTTGTCTTTTGATCCCATCTTTTGATCCCCTTCTTCTCCTAGTAAACAACCTATTGAAGACACTGAGCTACTCACTATATACCTCAAACACAGTTTCTTTTATACCTTTGAGCATTGCACATGTTATTTCTTAATACATGCACATTACTTAAAATCGTGACACAGCACTGTGAAAAAATAAGAGATTAACAATGTTATTACTATTAATTAGAGGACGGGCGCATGAAATTCATGCACAGGTGGTGGTGGTGGCGGGGCGGTGGGGGAGAGGGGGAGTGTCACTCAGCCCGGCCTGTAACCTCTCCAATTTGGGATCCCCTGAGAGTATCCGACTACCGGTTTAGGCCCCATCTGTGCAGGTAGTCCCAGATTGCCAGAGACTGGCTCCAAACCACTTGTCTCCCTGCCAGCCAGATCGCCCCTAACCACCTCTGCCTGCTGGCCTGATCACCCCCTAACTGTTCCCCGGCCTGCCAGCCTGATGCCCATAACCACCTGTGCCTGCCTATCTGATTGCCCATAACCACCTCTACGTGCCAGCCTGATTGCCCCCTAACTGCTCTTCCCTACTGGACTGATTGCCATAAACTGCTTTCCTCCGCTGGCCTGATCACCCCCTAACTGCTCTGTCTTGTTGGCATGATCCCCCCTAATTGCTCTCCCCTGAAGGCCTGATCGCCCCTAACTGCCTCTGCCTACCAGCGTGATACCCCCTAACTGCTCTCCCCTGCTGGCCTGTTCACCCCCTAACTGCTCTTCCCTGCCAGCCTGATTGCCCCTAACCACCTCTGCCTGCCGGTCTGATCGCTCCCTAACTTCTCTCCCCTGCCAGCCTGATTGCCCCTAACCACCTCTGCCTGCTGGTCTGATCGCGCCCTAACTGCTCTCCTCTACCAACCTGATCACCCACTAACTACTCTCCCCTGCTGGCCTGATCGCCCCTAACCTCCTCTGCCTCAGCCCTCGCCACCTTGGCTTTGTCCTGAAGAACTTCCAGTCTAATTAGCATATTACCCTTTTGTTAGTATAGATAGTATTGTTTTCCTCCCTGCAAATTGCTCCTTAACTATTAAGATGCAATTAAAATGTTGCCTATCTGTAACTCTGTGTTAATTAATAAGAAATTCTATTGCATGTGAGGGAAAGCCCAACTCAAATTTGGTACAATAAACAAAACTACATTAATAAGAGGGAATTTATTATCTCACATAACTGAAATATTCAGGAATATATCATATACATAATTATTTGGGGGCTCAAATAGTCTTTCTTTGTCTCTCAGTTCTGTTCTTACTTTTTTTATTACATTTATTAGGGTAAGATTGGTTAATAAGTTTCTATAAGTTTCAAGTCTACTAGTCTATAGTACATCATTTGTTTATTGCATTGTGTATACAACCCAAAGTTAATTTTTTTTGTACCACCATATATTTGACCCCCTTTGCGACCCACCTCCCATCTCCTTTCCCCTGGTAACCACCATACTGTTGTCTGTGTCTATGAGTTCTTATTTGTTTGTATTATTTATTCCTTTGTTGTTTTCAGTCCCACATATGAGTGAAATTATATGGTTCTTAACTTTTTCCATCTGATTCATTTCACTTAGCATGATATTTTCAAGATCCATCCGTGTTGTCACAAATTGCAGTATTTCATCTTTTCTTATGCCTGAGTAGTTTTCCATTGTATATATGTGTTCTTCTTTTGCTTTATCTTCTTAATCTCATGAGGTGGCTATGGCACTGGCTGCAACACTAGGCATGCTAAGTTTGTGACCAACACAAGGAGAGAAAGTGTTTCTTTTCTGGTAGCTCTTAGACAGGTTCTTGGATTTACTTTGATAAAAGCTATTGTATCACATGTCCATTTTTGAATCAATCACTGTGGTCTGTAGGAAGAAAGGATGTATATTAGCCAGACTTAGATCAAGAATCTACCCATGGCCCTGGCCAGACTTACTTACCAGTAGTGGTTAGAACATTGGCCTTCACACTGAAGGGTCGCAGGTTCGATCTCCAGCCCTGGTCTTGGCATGTGCAACCAGTCCATGTGTTTCTCTCACTTTTTTTTTTCTCTCTCTCTCTCAAAAAAAAAAAAGTCAATGTAAAAAATATCCTTGGGTGAGGATTAAGAAAAGAAATATACCCTTGAAAAATAAGTCTAACTAGGCAGCAAACTTATTTACACCCTTGCTTACACACTTTTTGAATTTCTTCAGTACCAGAGCTATGTTTTATGATATTATGCATCCTTGGAAATTACGATGATGCCAGGCACATAGTAGGTTTTCAATGACTGTTGAATTGTTGAAGGGATGACTGGAGTATGTTCGTGGACTCATGAAAGCCAAGTTCCTGGTTGAGAGACATTTACAGTGCTATGAAGTAATGAATTTATTATTTATTTGTTTATTTATTCTAATATTTATAAAACACCCCTAATGTGCCAGGCAACATGCTTTAGGAAAACAGCAGTGAATAAGAGAGACATCACTCCGGTTCTCATGGAGCTAAAAGCCTCTATAGCAGCGGTTCTCAACCTGTGGGTCGCGACCCCTTTGGGGGTCGAACGACCCTTTCACAGGGGTCGCCTAAGACCATCGGAAAACACATATATAATTACATATTGTTTTTGTGATTAATCACTATGCTTTAATTCTGTTCAATTTGTAACAATGAAATTGGGGGTCACCACAACATGAGGAACTGTATTAAAGGGTCGCGGCATTAGGAAGGTTGAGAACCACTGCTCTAGAGAAAGCCAACAAGCAATTATAAATGAAGAGCATTATAATAGAGACTGAAAAGGCCATTGGAAATTGGGAGCAAATTGACCTAACCTAGTTTAGGGATCAAGGGAAACTTCTTAAAAGGTTTACCTTTAATTTGAGCCCTGTGGGGATGACTAAATTAAGGTGAGACAGAATTGAGCAACACCATGCACATTCAAAGAATGGAAAGAAATTCCAAATGGATGGTCAGGATGAAGGTGGTTTGAGCTGGAGAGGTGCTTGAAAATCATTTCTGGGATTTCATAGCTGATTCTAGAAGAAATGGAGAGCCTTGACTACATGACCATATCTGACTTGTATGCATAAGACTGTATCTAAGGTAGATAACATACAAAGTTGTATGTTGCCTAAAGAGTCACTGAGAAGAGACCACAGCAGGAGTTATGTGTTTCTTACACTTTGAAGATGAATAGAAGTTTCCCATCACAGAATGAGTAACCATAAGGCATCACTGCAGTAGCACATTGATGCAAAGAGGCCTTCCAGGTATGGCAGACTTTGGGTGTGTTTCTGCAGGATGCCACACTGAGTGACGTGTTGATAATGCTAAAGATGAACCTGGAAAGGTAGTTAATTGCCAGATTTTGAACATCTTTTTTTTCCATCTTAAGGAAACTGAATTTTATCCTAGAATCTCTGGTGAATCTTAAATAATGATGGCTATTCTCTTATGTTCTGTGGTCAATTCTGGACCTTCCAAAGATGAAGAACAGTGAATATGGTCCTAAACTTTGTGGTTGCTTTTTTTTTTAATTTAGTTGGAAAGACCAACAAGATAATTTACATAAAAATCATTCAGAGTAAGGTATTGCAATACTCCTTGAAATTTCTAATAACATAGATCATGAAATTGCTGACCTTAAAAAGATTACATTTGACGCCACCCAGTAGTCCTAAAATAACTCCTTGATTCATAAATTTATTGCACAATACATTTTCTTTTGCTCGCACCTTAGAAGATCACTGTTGTTTTGTAGGCAGCTGCCCTTTCCCTTTACAAGGGATATAGCATTTTATCACCTACCAAAGATCATTGAGAAAATAAGCATTATCACGCTGTCAATGGCCTATTTTAACTACCTTCTTTGTGATCAGAAATGAGCTGAATAAAAATAAATGAAAGTATGTCAAACAAATCTCTTTATAGTACAGAGGAAGCAAGAGAAGTTACAGTCTTGTTTCTTTACTAGTTTATCATTTTATGTAGAATAATCTGTTCCTGAGATATTCTGTAATACTAAGGAATGGATCACACAATCACTTGTTAAATCATACAGTAACATGGAAATTATATTAGTATGATTTTCATATTTCTAATATGTAGAATTTATTAGGTATCTTTAAAAATCCCATATCTTAGAGACAGCTGTGTTAAAAATAGCTCATTCAGGGATAAGCTTCTTTCTGCCTAATGTCCTAGGTAACTACTCCTGCTAGTTTTCTTGGATCAGCATTCAGGCACCACATTCATTGGGCCCTCCTCAAACAGCCTCACTTAGACCAACCATTCAATGTTACATGTCTGCACTATTTCCCCAGATTCCTGGATAAGGAAAAGTGCTAATGGATGATCTAAAAATTGTAAGCAGAAATTTTTCATGACTATGTTTTGATTTTATAAAGACAGTTCTGATGAATGTGTTCTGTATGCATTAAACAGTATGACTAGTGAAGTACTGTTGTATAGTACAGTGAAGAGATGATGAAGGCATTAGCTAGGAGACACAAGAAGAATGTTACAGATTACAGACACAGCTTGCACACACGCATGGCATATGGAAATGTAGAGCTTTCTATAGTAATTGAGGAAGAAGAAACAAACAAGAGTGTGAAAATGATGGGAAGATATTGACCCCAAAACAAAGAAAGAGAAGTATATTTTGGGTAAGAAAATATAATGAATAGAGTCATAGGCATCAATATTAAAAGGTGCCCTTGGGGATATACAAGCAGTCATACACATAGGCAATATTTGCCTGCAGCTCTAGAGACAAGAACTGTAGGAGTAGATTGATAGTCATCAGTATGGAAAGGCAACTGCTGAGCGCATGAGAGTGGATAACATGAAGGAAGAATTCATGGGACATAAAACAATGAGATTTTAGAACAGGTGCTTTAGTTTTAAGGAGAAAACTAGAAGCCAATAAAAGAGGAATCTGCAAAGTAGGAACAGACCAGGAGAACAATGTGAGAAAAGTCAAGATAAGAAAATTTTATGGACATGGGTAAGTAAGGTTAAATCTTGCAAAAGTGACAAAATATGAACAGAAACATATTCACTAAAATGATTAATTAGGAGTTCATATTTGGGATCCTCTGAACCAAATCTTGAGATGGGGACTTGACTTACAGGTAAATTATTGGAGGGTGATCTCAGGAATCCAGATAGAAGGTACACAAAGCATGTAACAGGTGAAGAGAAGTCAATACGGATTATTGCTCCGGCCCAGTGGGGCCCAATATTGCCCACTGAGGAATTAAGTAACTAGTACCTCAAAATGCTCTCAAAGGACTGGCAGTAGAGGGCTCCCCCTACCTGTGGTTTGAAGTTTGCCCCAGTGGTTGTTAACTCTCTGGAACTTCTGGGTGGGGACTGAGCCACAGCCACAGCTTCAGAGAAAGCCCTAAGTCAGAAAGCTGAGAAACTTAGTGTCCACATGAGGCAGAATGCCATCATGTGACCAGGAGCTGTACATTCAGCTGAAGCTTAAGTTAAAACGTGGGCCACCTGTAGGTGGCATGAATACACAGGAGTGTCTACTATGAAGTTGAAGAGTAAATTCTGAGACCAGATTTAGGGGGTGGGACTGAAACTAAGATTTCATTGCTGAGAGATAAGAAAGTTAACATATTGGGTAGGTAGTGGTATAGTTGACTAAATTGAGATTGGGCAAGAGGGATTGGGTATATTCTAATAATTCATTTTCTAACTGATGAGCATTGGAGGAAAGAGGTAGAGATGTTAATGTGGTCTCTTTCATACCCACAGATATTTCGATTATAACTGGTTCCAGAGTATAGGTAATGGAGAAAAAATAACTTAGCTGAAGTTTGAAGGCAAGGCTTGGTTGAAAGGAGTTTTTATGAACATGCTTGAAGGCATTTTTTCATTTATTCAAAAATGTTTTTGAATGTTTATTATTGGTCAATTCTAGGTGACAATTGCAGGCATGTTCCCTCTCTCATGGAGCTTGATATATAGTATAGGAGACAGGCAAGTTACCAAAATTACATCCATCATGATTTATTCATTATAGTGATCACTACTATGAAGGAAAATCGCAGTGTGCTGTGCGAGCAGGTAGCCAGGGAACATCACCCAGGGAGAAGAGAGTGAACGATCATTAATAATAGATAAAGAGTTGTCTATCCAGGGCAGTGACTTCTCTTCTGTCCTAATTTGAACCCTTTGTTTTTTGGTCCCTTATACTTTATTGACATTCCTTTCAATTGGCTTAAGGATATCTTCAAATAAAAATAAAACGAATGCATTGTAGGTAAATAATGTTATGTTGTCCACAACTTGATTGAAAGTCAGATTATATGTGTTTCCAAATCAAGACCATTTGCTCTCAGAACTCTCTAACTACATTTGAATTCAGTGTTGCTGAGAATTTCAATGCTGATTCTCACTCCATTACATGTAATCTTCACTTATTTCCCCTCTTCCTTTCTCTACTGTAAATCTTCAGTAGCTTCTTTTTATTCATAGTGTACTTAAATTTCACAATAACGGGTTACAGTGTTTTACATTTGCCTCTCAGCAATCTATGTTTTGATGCTTTGAATATGTAGGGTAATTTTTTTTTTACTATGGAAATTGTTTAGGTTGTTTTATTGTATTAGTTTCTTTTTTCCATTTTCTCTCTATTTGTAAAATACCTTTGGGATGGATACTGTGATTCCGTCTTTTCAGATTTCTCTATTTTATATCTTTTAGGACTATTCTTATGCTCTTTATTGTATTTTTGTCAGAGCTTTTTTCCTCCCAATCAATTGAATATTTGACATATTCAAAACTATATTCAGTGTGAAGGTAAAGCTTGAAGCATTATAATAACCTACAACCAAACTTAAAAATTAAACCATTACCATTGATGGTGAAGTTTTCTGCAGTCCTCAGCTCACATTTCTTCTCCTTGTAGGGGTGGTAACTTCTACATTTTCCTTTTAATAAACCTCTTATTTTTCTTACAATTTTTAGGAAGTACATATTCCTAAACATACTTTTTAGTTCTGCATATTTTTAGATTATTTAAAATAATGTATTTCATAGCTGTCTGCTGTACACTTTTTTCAGCTAACAACAAATTTTTAAGATCTGTTCATTTTGCTATGTGTGACTGTAGTTTCTTTTAATTCATATGAGGAATGCCACTGTATGAATGTATGAGGTTATCGGATGCAGATAGCCAGTGAGAGTAGGGACTGAAAGCTAGCCCAGGTCCAAGCATTAGCCCAGAGGAGGGATGCCTTTTATAACTATCTTCCAGAAGGAAAAGTATTGGATTTTATGCAAAGTGTCATATGAAGTGGGAAGTGAATTGGGGCTGATTTCACAGTTGGCTTATTTATTTTTCTGTCAATTAATTTTTAAATTACTGAATTTTTGTCAGTTTTTTTAATGAGCAGTGCTTTTATGACATATCATACATGTTTCAATTGGTATATATCCTCTCCAAGTGTATATTTCCTTTCCATGTGTAAGCATCTCTAGGGTAGAATTGCTGGGCAGTAAGGTATGCAAATGTTAAACATCACAAGAAAGTACCAAATTAAGAATTACTGATTTATGTTTCCGTCAACAGTTTGTGAGTGTTTCCAGTGTTCTGTAACTTTGCAAGCTGTGATGCTGTCAAAAATGTCTAATTTTTGCCAATTATTATTGAATTTGAGCATGCTTTTATAAAATAATTGGTTGCCTTGTTAATTTACATGAAAATGCATTGAAATTTTTATTAGAACTTTATTTTGTCTAGAGATTATTCTAGGGAAAATTGATATCTTATGATATTTAGTCAATCTGTCCAAGAAAGTCATAAATCTGTGTTTTTTTTAATCTTCTTTATTGTTATTGCTCTGAAGTTTTATGATTTTCTCCATAATGACCTTGCATACTATTGGTTAGATTTACTCATATGTACCAATTATTTTATTATATTCACTCATGTGCATTTTTTTGCAGTTTTAAAAATTACATTTTAACATTTTTGCTTTTGTCTGGAAATAAAATCGACTTGGGAAAATGGTCAACTTTGCTAAACTTTCATATTTATTCTGGATTATTTTGAGTTTTCTAAATGTGCTGCCAAAAAAAAAAATTCTGTTATGAGCTACTCCAGTGAATCTTATCTTGATTTTTAATATATTCAACTTTCTTTTTCTTTTTTTTTTTAATGCCACTTAGTCCCTATATAATACACTGTGAGATAGCAGTGAAATTTGGCATTTTGTTCTGATCTGTATTTTCAAACTAAGTGATTTTCTTTCTTTTTTTTCTTTTAAGAGTAAGGGCAGATAATTTTTACATTTATGTTCTTACCATCTCTATCACTTTAATTTATTATTTTCTGAGTAAATGTTTTTATTTGGAGTAAGTTAAAAGTGTATATGTGACTGTGCTGTACTAGTTTATTGTGCTGTTGTTAGGATTAAATAAGATGAGCCATGTAATGTGTTTAGAAATTTTAGTACTAAGTGCTTAATGAGTGTTGATATTTTTATTGGTATCAATATATTTTAAATTATTATTGACGCAGAATATAAAACATAAATTTACCCATTAAAATAATTACATTGGTTTCCATAATATATTTCAGCATTTCATTTATAGACTTGCATTATTTAAGACCATTACCTTAGATATGAGTGCTCTGATTTTCATTTTATAAGTAAGGAATGCAATATTTACAGGTAATGAAGGTATGTCGGTAATACATGTTCCTGCAAATGGACTACATTTACTAGTACATTCATTAAATTGAATCCTACTCTTGTTACTGATTAGAAAGCTACTATCATTAATCTACCTACTTAAGACCTAGGCATACCACGTGATTAAGAGCACCCAGATTGCTTGTGTTTAAATTCTAGCTGTCCTACTTACTAGCTTGATAACATTATGCAACTTGCTTAGTCTCTCTGCTCTACCAATTGTCCCTTGAAAAATGGCAATAGTGATACTAATGATATCTACTTCATAGGTAAAGCACAAAGCCTGGTAGCTATCTTTACTCTAACACCTTGCTCATTACTCCCATCATCTCATGTAATTCTCATGCAATCCTATGAGGCAGGTAGTAATAGCCCATTTATTGTTTTAGATAAAGAGAAAGGAGAGCCTACATGCCTTGTACAAGGTCACAAGAATTAGAACATTTTGGAGATGGGATTTTAACCTAGAACTGCCTGGATCACAGTCACTACACTGAGTCTTACATGAGCGCTTCTTCTACCAAAACATGGTGCTATATTAAACAAAGTAATAAATTAGTGCAGATCAGTAATGTGAAGAATGTAAGATTATTTAATAGGGAAAGCCAGAATCTTCTAGTCACGACTTAAATTAGAGAAGATTATAATATGAAATCATTAATTAAAATGTAAAGGATTAATTAGTGGAAGGATTTGTTTCCATTGGAATAGGCTATCAAGGATAATGTAGATTCTTTCTAGAAGGATTGGTAGGGGATTATATTTTATTTGGATTAGTTTAATACTGATGCTATTGAGTAGTTAAAAGCATGGCCTCTCCTCCTGGAATGACAGGTTCAAATCATGATGCTGTCACTTTAAAGCTCTGTCTCTGGGCTTTTCGAGTAACCTCTGAATCTCAGTCTCTCTCTGGGAGATTGTCCATGAGAATATCATCCTACCTCATTGGGGTGACTGAAAAAATTGAGTCCCTTAGCAATGTCCCTGGTATAGAATAAATCCTTAAGAAAATATTAGCTTATTTTCATAAAGGGAGAGAGATAAACAGAGAAAGGAAATCTTATCAATCTCTCCTAATTCTACAGCACTGTGAGGTGGTTTTGTGGAAACGCAAGCTGTTTGTGTTAAGTGGGCTAAGTAAATGCATGCTCTAAACATTAAGAAGTTATGATTGTGATAAATGTTAAAGGTTTTAATCAAAGTTCTCATTACATTGTCTAACCAAACAACATATGTACCCTCTCACACACACACATGTACACACACAAAGCTAACAAAAAATTTCCCAAAGATTCTGTAAGAACATGTCAAATCTATTCATCAGTGTAATTACTAATGCAATATGTTTTGTTATGCACACAACCTAAGCTGTCTCATAATATCAGTTAAGGGTACAGTCCCTGGAGTATACAAAGCAAAATTTTAAGGTTCCACCCCAATGCCATCTCTTTACAAAATGTAATTGTTCCTCTTGCTTTGAAGTGACAATATTCTCCTTAGAATCTTATGACATCTACTTCTAAGATACTGCCTTATTTGTCAGCGCTTTTTATATGAATCTTCTTCTGGCAAGGGCCTCTGCTACTCAGCTCTACCCTGTGGTCACCATGTAGCATTAGTGCTGATGTTGGCAGATTGTCAGAATTAGAGTATCTGGAAAGGAGACTTTTATGTGACTCTCCTTATTCTTCAATGGTATTTTAATTAAAAGAAAAATTGCCATTGCACTGGCCAAAGTAAATCTGCAGCCTGATGGAGTGCATGGGCTTCCACTTTGTGACTTTGTTCTAGAGCAGCGGTTCTCAACCTGTGGGTCTGCAGCCTGATGGAGTGCATGGGCTTCCACTTTGTGACTTTGTTCTAGAGCAGCGGTTCTCAACCTGTGGGTCGTGACCCCTTTGGGGGTCGAATGACCCTTTCACAGTGATCGCCTAAGACCATCAGAAAACACATATAAAATTACATATTGTTTTTGTGATTAATCACTATGCTTTAATTATGTTCAATTTGTAACAATGAAAATAACATCCTGCATATCAGATATTTACATGACGATTCATAACAGTAGCAAAATTACAGTTATGAAGTAGTAATGAAAATAATTTTATGGTTGGGGGTCACCACAACATGAGGAACAGTATTAAAGGGTCGCGGCATTAGGAAGGTTGAGAACCACTGTTCTAGAGCATTATGTTTTCAGAAGAAAGGAAAGACAAATACAAATACATAAATAAGTAAACAATTCTCCCTCTTCCTTTTCAAGGCTATAGGGTGTCTGTCTGCATTTGCCTTTACCTTCACAACTGTGTAAGTCTAGCTTTCCACCCATAGACTAGAGAATAGGTCTCAATATTTACCAGCTCTTCTAACCACATGTATCTCAGCGGGGCCACATAACAGTCAGAAAGTCTCAGTGGAATGTACAGGTCAAGTTGTATGTGGAATATAAACAGCTGTCGAGTTTGAGAGAGAGCACACTCACTTGCCTTATGCCCTCATTAGCTTTCTGAGGGAGGGATGATTGATTTGGAACCTTTGGGTTAATGTGAATATTGTACATGATGATTTCATTTACACAGAGTGTAATCTAATATACTCACATAGAGGCTGTCATGTTGTGACTTCCAGTAAGTTTGCAAACACTTAATCCATGTTTTTATGTATGGCTATGCATTTGGTGGTCTAGTCAGGAAACACATGGCAAGTAGAGAGGACTAAGATTAATTGAACATTTAGTATGTACCAAGACCTTTATTCTCATCAACTCATTTCATAAGTAGAAAACAACTTAAGAATCTCATAATATAATTGGAATAACTTACAAATACACAGAAAACATAGCTGGCAATTCAATGCATTGAATGTTACATACCGTGAGCAGTACTAATAGCAATGACGACAGGACCCTGCAGCAAGGAGACATCACCTTAGGCAGGAGTAATCACGGAAGACTTCATGGAGGAGCGAAACCCTGGAACTGACTTGGGTGAAGGGATAGAAGGAACTCTGCAGTTGACAGTGCGATAGTCTCAGGAAGAACTAAAGGCGATCTCTTTTCTTCTAAGAGATATTTTTACCAAATAATTATAAGGCTGGAAATAAACTCTCAGGACATCTCACACCACATATTACTAAATAGAAAAATACATGTTCTTGAATGAACTTTAAATCATATATATGCATATATATATATAATGTGCATGTAAATATACATGTCTAGATAATCTATCCTAATCTATTCCTTTAGTTGAGCAGATGGAGAGTAAACTAAAAATTAAAACTGATAAAAATAGTGTACACATTTTTCTCTATTACAAAAATAGACCTCTTATCTCTTTGATTTGCACAGCAATTATTGATATCTAGTCTAGAAACTTGTATGGGTCAAATGTACTCAGAGAATATCCACTTTTGTCTTAATTTTTTTCCAAAAATAATTTTATACTAGAGAGCCAACTATCTTCAAAAGTGCATTTTCATTAACTGAGTAAAATACAGGGTTTTTTTTAATCCTACATTTAACAGGAGCTTCCATAGAAATCCTCCTAAACTTGACATCTGACAGCTAAGAATGGTGACATGCCATTGAGCATTTGAGACTAGTGTTGATAAAGAAAGCTAGGAAGAAAACATTGTTTTAGGAACATTTATATTTTTATGGTGTTATAAAGGATAGATCATTTACAAGAAGAAAAAGTGAAGGGAACTTGTTAAGAGCATATAGTAAACCCATATGTGATCAACGAAATAATTTTATGTTAATCAAATGAACCATTATTGTATAAGACTTCCTTATGCTAGGAAGAGTGCTAAACCATGGTAGGAGCTAGCTTCCAAAATAGCCACCAACCATCTTACCTGCTGGTATTTACACTCTTGTGTAGTTCTCTCCCACCCTAAGTCAAATCTGGCTTGTGTGATCTAACATACAATGGAAATGATGGGAGATCATAAATGAAATTGCAACTTCCTCCTAGCATCATAAAAGGCACTGAAGCTTCCTTCTTGGTCTCTTGGATCATGTGTTGAGGGGAAACCTGGCCACCATGTATGGAAGAGCCTTAAGCAGCCCTGTGCAGAGACCCACACAGAAAGGAGCCTTCCACCAAGAACTAGTACTAACTTGCTAGCCATGAGAGTGTTCTACCCTGGATGCCGACCTTCCAGCCTCAGTCAGGGTTTCAGATCACAGAGCCCCAGCTGACATCTTGACTACTTTAGATGCCCCGAGTCAGAAGGACCTGGTACATTGCTCCTGAATTCCTAACTCCTTCTTTCAGAACTTTGAATGATTCCCAAACCCTTGCCCAGAAGAGCCACGACACCTCCAAGAGGGAGCAGGTGAAGGATGAAGAAGGAGCTGTTGACATTTTTTCTTACTTTACAGTCTTTCCCAGAAATGTCTTCTGAAACCATGCGAGTCATGGAGGGGTCTCTGTTTCCTTTCTCTCCTCTCTGTAAGTCATTGTGAAGCCCAACAGTGCGGGATGTGGGGCAATGGGAGCGATTCTTTCCAGGGGGTACTAGTAATGACACTGAGCATGAAAATAGTTAAACAGGACAAAAGAAACACCTCCAACAGATCCATTGGGCAGAGAGCTGATGTGCATATAAAAGAGTTCTCATCTGGAAACCAGAAGGCTGAAGTTCTGAAGAAAACTTCAGGGCTCCAGCCAGGCAGCGTCTGTCATGCAAAAGACCTCCCTGATGGAAGAAACAGGAAATGTCATCAAAAAACTGATGAGACTGTCAAGTCTCGGCTAGAATCAGATGAAAGCTGGCTTCACTTGCAGGGGACATCCTAGTTAGATGAGGAGCCAGAACGGCGCTTGAAGAATTGGATGTTTTAGATAGATTTTTAAATTTCCTCTTATTCACTTACACCCTCTGTACTACATTTAAGAACAATATCTTCAAAGTAGCTGGCAGCCCAGAATAGTTGTCATTTTTCTTTGGAGGATGACTGTTCAAAAGGTGCCTTGGACCTCTAGTTTCAAGGGGGGAAATTTTATCTGAATCACATACAACCAGGGAAATTGAGGCCGTGACAGCGCCTAATTGTGCCAACTAATTGCAAAGATAACAAATAGAAGTGTGTGTGTGTGTGTGTGTGTGTGTGTGTGTGTGTTTGTAAATTTCAACCAAATCTAATTCAAGCAAGGTGTATTAGGTGCAGTAATAAATGGAGAGGGTCACAATGCCTTCTCTTTTATGTAAAAGTGTGCAACATTAAAAAGTTGGCAAGCCAAATTTATGGAGTAATGGAAGGCTTATTAAATAAATGATGCCTTGAAAATGGCTAATTATAAAAATAAATTACAAATGTAGTATATTAGCTGGCTTGGGCTGCCATAACAAAAAACCACCGACTGGGTGCCTTACACAACAGAGATTTATCTCTCACAAATTTTGGCAAATATGAATAAAGCTGCTATAAACATCTGTAGATTGTGTGTGTGTGTGTACATAAGTTTTCAACTCTTTTGAGTAAATTCTTAGTTCAATTGCTGAATTGAATTGTATGGTAAGAGTGTGTTTAGTTTTGTAACAAACTGCCAAACTATCTTCCAAAGTGGCTGTATTATTTTGTATTCCCACCAGTAACGCATGAGAGTTCTGATAGTTCCACATCCTCACCAGCATTTGCTATTATCAATTCTGGATTTTGGCCATTCTAATAGGTGTGTGGTAGCATCTCATTGCTGTTTTAATTTGCATTTCCCTGATAACATGTGATGTGGAGAAGTTTTGGGATCCTTATTTTCCATCTGTATATATTCTTTGGTGCAATATCATAAAGATTTTTAATGATTTTTAAAGATTTTAAAGATTTTTAAAGATTTTTAAAAATCTTTTAATTAAAGATTTTTAATTTTCTAAATCCTCAGTCTTGAAATTGGATCTGAATAATTTTTATTCAATTACAAAGTGGCAATGTATAAAGCAGAACACTCTTGTATTTTAATATTTTATGTTTGAAATCTTAAAGTAAAAATGATAAACATTTTAAAAAATTGTGAAATATTACAGACAATTCTAGGAAAAATATTATGCTGTTTTTCCATGAACACAATGAAGAAGAGAAAAGAATATTGATTAATCATTCTAATCGAGAACAGCAATCTTAATTTTGAGATAATTAATATTACCTCGAATTATATGAGGTTCAGATATTTATAGTTCAAATATATATGGTTTTACTTTATTAATAGGTAGATGTCAAAGAGAAAGGAAGTAGATAAGGAAAAGGAAAAGTCTGCATTAATTGGGTATATTCAAAACCTGGCCACAAAAATAATGTTAGCCAGGAGTTTTGTGAGACATCATGTAAGTATACAACAAAACAATGAATGTTTTAATAGAGCTAAACTTTTAAATTTAAGAAAGCTACATTTGCTATGGCATCACCAGTGCTCAAAACATGTTAGATATACCTTTTTCTTTTCTTTGGAGGGGGTTGATGGGTAATTGATCTTACAGTGTATGGTACATTCTTTGAAATATTGTCATTGGCAGCAAATTTTTATCTTCTAAAGTTATTTTTTATTTGTGCATGTTGATAAATTCTTCCCAGATGTATAGAGAGATTGACTAGGCAAGAGAATACTGGTTTAGAAATGAATGTTTGGTGGACTCTTAAGAATACTGATTTTCTTCTGTTGTATGAAAATTGGTTTTGAAGATAATTCAGTCTACTATATTACTCTTTCAGAAAATTATTAATTCATAATTATATATTTCATCTCCACCCATTATTCCTTATCTATAGGCATTGGTTTTGAGCTTGGCCATATGGCATGCCTTGGCTAAAGGCATGTGCCATACATAAGCAGAAGTTTTGAATGTGCCTTCATAGTTTGGCTCTGTGTCTGTTTTATTCCTGCCCTTTTCATGGGAGAATGACATTTTCAGGTAGTGGCTGCACCGTCAGTCTGTGTTCCAGAATGAGAAGAAACATGGAGTCTAATTAAACCCAGTCTTGCCCAGGAGAATTGATCAGAGCTGCATGAACCCATTGCTCTCATGTCACATGAGCAATAAGTTATTATTTTTGAGCCACCCTGGCCGGGCAATGAATTGGGAATATATTTGATAAAATCTTTGCCTGCAATAAATTGGAAGCACAAAATCCATCTAATAAACTTGTGAGTTTGGACAAAGATATTGATCAGAATTTTCATAGCATAAGTGGTTGTTATTAGCTGAATTTGATTAGATATTATAAGGAAGAATGAACTAAAAAAAATAACTGGCCTGTTGCCAAGGGTGAAGGAAGAGAGATAATTTCAACATCTGAGACTGACTGATGGATTGAAAGGTGCAGTGCTTTCTCATCTGCCAGTAAAATGTTCTCAAATTAAGATAGTCTCAGGCAAAAAGCCAGTCAAGGGTAGGGCATTACACCTCTTATTGGATTAAGATGGAACCAGAAAATAATCCTTTCAGTTGGACAATAGTTCTCAAAGGAAAGACCCAAGAAATAATGTCAATCTATCAGCAACCAAAATTAATGATAGGATAGCAGAGCCCAAAAGAAATGTATGGTAAGTCATATATGCAATTAAAAAATTTTATAACCTCAAATTTAAAAAGTAAAAAAACAGGTGAAATGAATTTCAATAACTCTTAATTTTAATAACTTTTACTTAAGCCTATATACACACACAAAATAATACAATTTCCAATGTAATCAATTTAAAAATATTAATGAGACATTTTCCATGTTTTTGTGTTGAAAAGCATGTGCGTGTTTTACATTTATAGGACTTCTCAGTTCAGAGTAGTTACATTTCAAATGCTGAACAGCCATATGTGATGAATGGCTGGCTGGACAGCAGAGTTTTAGAGTGAGGAATCTAGAAAAAGATTTGTTGATGTGCTCCTGGCAAAGGAATTGACTAGAATAAAATAGGCAGGCACGGAGCCAACAAAATTTTTAAGAGAATTGATTATCAGAATAAATTAAAGGAGACTGTGATTCCTTGAAATGTAAACTGACCTTTCAGGCTTTCTATGACAGTCTGAGAAGTCTGAGAATTGTAATAACTGTATTCTGCTAAGATAATTGGAGTTGTTTGTTGCCATAGCAAAAGCGGACTAATGCAAGGAATATTAAAATGTTTTTAAAACAGCAGACCTTTAATAAGATAGGCTTTTACTACTGCCAAAACATACTATCCCTCCTGACTTTGTTCTCTGCAATATTTCCTTAGAAAGTAGTTTATCTCACTACAATCAGCAAAGACTGTGTGAGACAATGAAAAGAGCAGGATTGTTATCAGAAAGACATGGATTGGAATCTTAATCTTATCACTCTTTAGATATGTAATATTTACACTAGATACTGTTATAGCAAACATAACGCAAGCAGAGTCTTGAAAAACATTTGTAGGTTGTTGGAGCTTGCTCTCTTAGTATATGGCCACTGTATCAAAGAGTTTAAGATAGCTTGCGGGAGATATGTGGCTTGGCCAACAGCCGTCCTGATCAATGAAATGGGATGAGTTACCCTAGAGTAGACCATTCAGCTCAGGCAAGCCTCATGAGTGATCCCAGGCACAGCTGACAAATATCTGCCCAACTGAGCCCATCCCAAATAGCTAATCCAGAGAACTGTGAACAAATAAATACAACTGTTGTTTTAAGCCACTAGAATTTGGGGTAAACATTTGTTACTAGATAACGGCTCCATATGACCTAAAGGGAGTTATTTAAACCCCCTTACTCAGTTTTCTCATTTATAAAACAAGACTGACATTGTTGTCATGTGGTATTGCCAGGGATATGTTAGGCCCTTAAAAGGTCCTGTCCCTTTTTTTCTATTCTGCATCTCTCCCTTTTTCCTACTTTTCCTTCCTCATTCTTTTCTCCCAGGTTCATTGTATGAACAACATTGTTGAGATCAATGTATAGCCTATAGTAAGATGGCTACTTCAAAGAGTCCAACTTGATTTGGGTAAGTCAATGCTAATAAGTTGGTATAATATTAGCTGTGTTCCATTACAGTTACATTTAATAAAGATCTCATTAAATGCAGGAGGCAAAGTATACATCCCAATAGAAGTAAAAATTTCCTATAAATATTGCACTAAAATTTTTCCCTAAGTGATATATTTCTTGATTAGTCATGCTGTGTCTCATCAGTAGAATGAAATCTGTAAGCATTTGTGTCTACTCTTGTTTCCATGCCAAAAAAATAGATAAGTAAATATTTTGTTTGAGGGCAAAGCCAATAGGTTAACAATACATTCTTTATTCATCCAACTTAATCAAAACTTGTAATGAGTGAAGAAGAATCATTTACCTCAAAACAAAACAAAACTTGAGTCTAGGATTGAATGACTCATGCAGGAACTTCCTGGATTTGCTCTGTGCTTTATGAAGTAATTTCAGAATATGTAATTATTTTAAATATTTTATAAGCTACAGTGACTTTTTTAATAAGGGTTTCTAATTATCCAATACAAATTCTAGAAAGATTTGCCAAATATGTAGTATACATGTGATGAGTAATTTGTCATCCAAAAGCTTGTGAAGAAACCCTCATTCCTAAAAATTGGGCCCTCATAGATTTGATACTGGCTGTAATTTTTCACTTGAGACATTTCCTTTTATATCTTCAACTCCACTTTTGGTAAATTGTGATACATAACTATATAAAACATCACATACTCTAAAATAAAAAGAATAAAGGTGCCAACTGTACTACATCTAGCACAGTACACGATGCACCAAAACATTAAGCTACTTAGTCAATTTTAGAATAAAAAAGATACCTTTATAGTTGTCCCTTTTCTCCACTCTCTCACACCCTACTGTACCCCATTTCTGGAAATTTATGAGATCTTCTGTACACTGACAATAGAGGAAAAAGCAATTATTAGCACAATGAGAACAATCTTTTTAAAAAATTTCTTTTTTTTTTAAATATATTTTATTGATTTTTTACAGAGAGGAAGGGAGAGAGATAGAGAGTTAGAAACATCGATGAGAGAGAAACATCGATCAGCTGCCTCCTGCACATCTCCTACTGAGGATGTGCCCGCAACCCAGGTACATGCCCTTGACCGGAATCGAATCTGGGACCCTTGAGTCCGTAGGCCGACGCTCTATCCACTGAGCCAAACCGGTTTTGGCTTAAAAAATTTCTTGAGATGAAGCTTTCTCATCAGTCAGGAACTCATTCATTCTTCTATATCCAAAGGCTAGGACCCTAACTATGTATTTGTACTTTAACATTTCCTATTTAGAAGGGACAGAGAAATCTCTTATCCTGGCTGTATTGTGACTGCTCAGCTCCCCAATTACATAGCAAAGTGTGGAAACATGAATCAATATAAGAATGTAACATGAAACCCAGATAAAAAGCTCCACAAGTTGCAAATAGTTGTACTGACCAGAGGAAGTAAAGGGCCAGACTTCGCAGACACAAGTGGGAATGAGGCTCTTGCGATATCTTCAGAAAATGAATTTTCTAAGACTCCCATGGGAGGATGGAATATGGAAACAGGCTTTATTGACATGGAGTTACATTTCTTGGCTTCCAAAGTCCCTGGCCCCTTAAGCCAGTCCTAAAAGAGGGGCTGCTGAGAGTTCAGCAGTTGATACTGGCTGTAATTTTTCATGTTGTAGTTGGGTGTGGTTCAGCATTCAGGACAGATTAGAGTCCATTAGTCCATGTGGGGAGCCCAATATGGCCATGCACCATACAGGCACAGGGGAGGGTGTCCCAGCAACAGGAGTCCCAAGAGGGCCTGGTGCCCTGGATACAAGAGACAGAAAGAGAAGCTTCTTTGTCTAGAGGTTTATATATTTAGATTTCGAGGGCTTGCCATGGACATGCTTATCCTGGCCAATTACCTATTTCCAGGTGTGATTGAGGGGCAAGCATTTCTCCATGTCACTCAGACCTTACTGGGCATGCCTGGGCATGAACTGTCTTTTTCTAGTCCTTTCCCCCGTCAATGAGCAGGGAACAGATTTGGAGTGTTAAATGCCTATACTATTTGCTCTTTCCTTTTACTCCTTTCCTGATAAATAACAACCAGGTTATCACAGTGGCATCAGTTCCCCTACAATCTGAAGAATAACATTGCAAGATTACTGAGATTATTTTATTGTTTATAAGCATCTAGAAAATCCACAGATTGGGTCTATCTTGGGCTTTGACAGGTGTTCCCATAATTCTTTTCACCAAAAATGTTGTGGTCCAATCTAATTAAATCAATATTTTACAGTACTTTATTTTTTAAAAAACTTGGTTCTTGTCCCCCTGGGCACAATTCCTTTAAGTAACTGTGGTATTTGTGCAAGATTTGCTGGGTAGCAGAGCACATGCTTCAAGTTTATTAAATTTATCTTGAAACCAGGAATTGTTTTTATGTCACAAGTCAGCCCACAGTCAACACTGTTAGCATCATAGGTGGTTACAGTTAAAGGCTTTCAAAATGATCTAAATCTTTCTGGTTCAAATCTCTCATTTAATAGATGGGAAACTAGTTCCTGAAATGTTATTATGCTTTCCCAAGACAACACAGATTTGAGAAACAAAAGCAAAAGAAACCAAAAAAATTAACTAAATAAACCCACAAAATCTCTCTTGTTATAATGATTCGTTCAAGGCCTTTCACAAAGTTTTGCCAATTAGAATAATTGTGCTAGCCACAGTAATCGCTTCAGGAATGCTTCATTAAAACAAGAACCCATATAAAACCCACAAGAGATCCTTTTATTTCTAATGCTGGAGTTGAATGACTGGTGGTCCTAGTACTAATGGCAGCCATGTGGACACTTTGAAGGGCCAAGCCACTTGAATAAAGCTGAACAGAAAGGTACTTAAAAAAAAAGTGTTGATTTCAGAGAGGAAGGGAGGTAGAGAGAAAGATAGAAACATTAATGATGAGAGAGAATCATTGATCGGCTGCCTCCTGCACGTCCCCCTCTTGGGATTGAGCTTGCAACCAGGCCATGTGCCCTGAATGGGAATCGAACCATGACCTCCTGGATCAACCACTGAGCCACACCAGCTGGGCCAGAGAGGTACTTTTTGCTCCCTAATACTTATGCCTCCTCCTGATATTTCACTGATGATTTCAGTTATGTCAACAGATATCTTTCTTCTCTAATTAATGTGTGAATTTTTTATTAGTTTAAGTAAGCTTGAGTTAGGTTTTTTGTCACATGGAAAGTGTCCTAATACATGAATTCAACATAATTTACTCAATTATTAGACTAATGTAAGACTTCTAGGTCTTTCTAATACATGAACAATGTTTGAAAGAATGCTTTGTGTAGAAGTCTTTCTTTGTATTTCAGAATTATTTCCCTAAGAGAGATAGAAAAGAGATTTTTCAATAATAAAATTCTTAAATATGTGAGATTCTTAAATATGGAATTAGTGGACCAAGATAAATGGCTATTTTTAAGACTCTTGATACTCCTTTCCCAATAACTTTCTAAAAATGAGCAGGCTTTATTTCTATTGGAACTCTATAGGCTCATCTTTTTTATGCACATTTTGCTAGAATAGGATACTATCATTTAAAAAAATGTTTCTAGTCTGAAGGAAATCTGGCACCTCATTTTCAGAAAGGAAAGTTAATTTTTTTATCAGGTTCTTTAGATTTTTTGGATGGATGATGTATGTGAAAGTCACAGCAAAATCATTAATTCTAAGCAGATGAGGCAATGTCTCTAATTTTACAACCAAATTATCTCTAACTGGAGGGAGAGGCAGAGAGAGTCCATCTAGGATAGAGTGGGGTGCAGCAGAGATCAATGAAACCCACCAGCAATAGACATCTCTTGGAAATCAAATTTTATGTTTAAAAGTTAACTGACATTTGATTTCTACTTTGTATCACAACAACATATATTTGTAATCTGAAAGTAATGATTCAACATTTTCTTATACTTTTGCTTCAAATTATTTATATTCAAAAATTATAAGTAGTTCAGTTTGAGAACGTCAAACAGAAGAGACTAGATAACCAGCTATGTTGAAATATAGAAATAATATAAACTACTCAAGAAGCAGCAGAAAGATGTCTTTTGGAAACCAGGCACTTCAAAGAGCAAATAAGTTAGAATTCAGTATTCTTTGTCATGACCAAGTTTGCATCCTGATGGAATAAAGATCTATTATGTAATTAGTAACAAGCCCTAATTGAACAAGGATAGCCAAATTGTAGGGTTACCACAGTGTTTTCTAGAGGTACATTTCCTTCTGTAATTGTAAGTGGAATTCCTTTAAAACCATAAATGGCAGCTTTGCCTGTTGACAAGAGAAGATAAAATTAGTGCCAGAGATGTGAGAGAAGATGTGGTCACTGACAATTTTAAACATATGTTGTGGGTAGCACAAAATCTGTGGAATAGGTTAAGAATAATCTTCCTCAATTTAGAGGGTAGAAGTCTTAAATTAAGCCTCTATAAAACATGCTTAAATTTACTAAGTATCAAATCAGAACAAGGCTCAGAAACCCCTGGTTGTTGATATTGTTTTTAATCTTGTTACCAGCTACATGTTATAGACTTCATTCTACAGAATTGAATTATTTACCTATGGAAAAGTAAGCACATTCCTAATCCTATAATCTTCATTCTAGAAGTGAATTTTTCTTGGTGATCAATTTAGTTTCTGTTGAAATATTCTTTTTGTGACATTGTCACAGCAGGTAATTATCATGAACAGGAGATGTTGTCCTTCTATAGGGAACAGAGCCTAGGCATTACCTGATCTAAGCTGGTGTGTTGTGCCATTTGAATAAATTAGTAATGCTGTGCTTTCTGGGAAAAGAAACAAAGGTTTCCGTCATTTCTAAAATGTAATTTTAAAAACCTCATTTAAGGAAAGCTCAGGATGGTTACTTTTCTTTCCCAGATGCACTGACTTATTGAATAGGATCTTGCTCTGATAATTCTGCACTGAATAATACTCATACTAATATCCTGATCATCCTCAAACAATAACCATTGTCATGGTAACTACCTATCATGGGAAAACAAACAGTGCAAATGAGCTTCTTCCATAGCTTTAATTATGCAAACAGAAAATTGAAAGAGTACATTTTAAGGAGTCAGCTTCCTATTTAAGTATTGACTAAAGTAAATGACTCAAGCAGCTCTCCCCATCTGACTGTTGATATGTTGAGATGTTAACATGATTAGGTCTCTAGATTTGTGTTGACATTCAATACAGGAAACAATTAAAAATTTCGGCTTAATATTTTACTTTGAAGCACAGTAATGGAGTCCAATTCAGTTGTTTTAGTAAATTATTCTGATTGCTGTTTTCTGAATTCAGTGCATGTGAATATTAGTAAGTGACCACTATGAAGTTTTAATTTAGTGATTGTTCACTTCTAATACAGTCGATTTGATAATTGGACAGGAAAAGTTAGGGCTGCTATTACAGACTTATTTATTAATTTAGTTTATATTAATAAAGCACCTGAAATATGTGCTGGGTGCTATTTAGGGTACTCAAGTGAAAATTAGACATTTATCCTTTTCGAACTTAGACTCAATAGAAGACATAAGATATAGCAAGTAACTACAAGATGGTCTGGGCTATGTATACATCACTGGTATGAGTGTGGTGAATGGACCATATTCAAGGACATGCTATATGCTATCAACATGAGTTCTTGCAGATTGGGTAAAAGAATCACAGTGGAGAGAAGCTGGAAATTAAGAAAGAAAAGACATTAAGGAGGCAAGTGATAGGCTCATTAGAAGGCATTTTGAATCCACATGAATGACATGGGTAATTACAAATCAATACATGGAAGGTTGTTTCTTTTTATTATTCCAATGGAGATTTTTAGAGGGGTCCAGAAAATTAGAAAACATAAGAAATAAGATATTCCTAAAGAAATAAAATGAGCCCTATCTAGTTTGGCTCTGTGGTTAGAGCATTGGCCTGCCTACTGAAGGGTTATGGGTTCGATTATGGTTAAGGGCATGTACCTCAGTTGCAGGCTCGGTCCCTGGCCCTGGTCAGCGCATGTGCAGTAGGCAACCAATCTCACATGGATGTTTCTTTCTGTCTGCCTCTCCTCCTTCCTTCCACTCTCTCTTAAACAAAAGAAATCAATGGGAAAAATATCCCCAGGGGAGGATTAACAATAAGAGAAAGGAAGGAAGGAAGGAAGGAAGGAAGGAAGGAAGGAAGGAAGGAAGGAAGGAAGGAAGGAAGGAAGGAAGGAAGGGAGGGAGGGAGGGAGGGAGGAAGGAAGGAAGAAGATCATGAGCGTGAGCTCACAGCTAGCATTTCAGGTACTGATATCATAACTCTCTTTGGAAATCTGAGCAACTAAAAGTAATATGACAGGTAACATACACACACAAGAATCAGGATGAAAAGATGCAATAATGGCATTTTTAAGGAAGTGTTTATAATCTGCCTGATTGGATAGGTGCTAGGATCTAGGCTCTTCTAATAATGATTGCAAAACCAGCATCAGAGAAGTGAGGGATAGTAGGAATGTAGGACTTAGCTGAATGTGTCACTCCTCTAAAAGCAGAGGATATGGTAAATGCTTAACTTTTCTTGGAAAGTAACAGGGACATTGAGAAAACAGTTGGTTTTGAAGTATGGTACCTATTTGCTTTGTTTAACAATGGACAGGTTATTTTGATTTTCTGAATTGTATAAATCATCCCATTCAATTGAATGCCTTATTGATTGAATGACTATCCCATTGATTGTGATCTTACTGGTTATTGAAGCACATTCTTCTGTACCTGGGAAACAGAACAGCACAATTACCCTAAATTGTTTTAGTGTCCACAGATGGTGCGTTCCCTGTCAACTCAGTGGTCCCAAGACCTGAGGGTTCCAGATAATGTTTCTCTGTCAACTCAGTGGTCCCAAGACCTGAGGGTTCCAGATAATGTTTCTCTGTCAACTCAGTGGATCCAAGACCCGAGGGCTCTAAATAATGTTTCTGTCAACTCAGAGGTCCAAAGACCCAAAACTATAAACAATCTTTGTAGATAACTAATCAGCTCAATCTCGCTTCTGTAACTGCTTTGTGCAAACCAGGGTCCTCATTCCAAACCCTGGGATGTAATCAATACCTTTGTGATTTTTGCCTATATAAGTCTGGTTTTGCCACCATCTTATTACTATGAGATTTGGGAATGACCCCTCATAGTCCCGGATTGCAATAAATGTGACTCTTTAATTCGACTTCTTGAGGCGTCCTTCTGTGATTCGCGGGGTACATTACAACAGTTTGGGGGTAATTCTGATAACCATGGTGAAACTCTTAGTAGAAAAGAATTATGTTATATTGGAGAAACATATAGCAAAGAAGAAATTATTGAACTTTATTATTTTCATCTTTATGAAAATATAAAGCATCAAAGATAACTATGTTCTGATGAGGGGAATTCCTAAGGGAATTTTGTTCAAGTATTTAGAAATTTGATAAAATTGACTTGTCATTATTAAGTATACATAATCTATTGCAAAGGTGAGTTTTGAATTGAGATCATATTTAAAAAAAACAACAACACAGAAACTAACCTAAAGTTGAAAGGAATTAAATGTAGTTTAGAAAATACGGGAGGTGCTTGAATAAAGAGAGTCTAGAAGGCAAAAGACAAAATACTTTGATATTTTCTTAGGATGATACAAACAAGAAAGTATTTTGAACTCGTGTTTTACCTGAGAAGAGGAACAAACCTTGGATGGGTATATTGCCTGTGGGAAGATGGCATATTACTACAAAATGGAAAAAAAGAAAGCAGAACAAATTGACAATGATTTTCAAAGCCAGAAGAGGAGAAAGTATTTCATTTCAAATGAGGCTCAAGATGAGGGAGTGTTAGGATAATGTCAAGCCCATCCATTAACTCTTCTGTGACCAGGGGCTTTTAAGGACTCACCGGAGACATGGAGGAGACTTGGCAGTAATCTCTGAAAGAATTCTGGACAAGAGAAGTGGTACAGAAGGTTGGGGGTAAGAAAATTCGCATATGTTGACAAAGAGAGAGCATGCATTATTAATGACATTTCCGTAAGCTTGATGCTGTTTCCTGTGGACCTTCTCATTCAGTTTATTAATGTGTGGTTGGTACACTTTCGAAAAGAAGACAGTGATCACTATATGTTTACATGGAGAAAAGGCTGCAGTTGTAATGGCATTTGGAGAGGAGGCCTTTGGGAGGCAGTTAAGGTTAGATGAGCTCATGAGAGTAAAGCCCCTGTGATGAGATTTGTGCCCTTATAAGAGGAGGGAAAGACCAGAGCCCTCTCTCTTTCCACCCCATGAAGATACAGCAAGAAGACAGCTATCTGAAAACCAGGAAAAATGCCTTTACCAGATACTCATTCCACCGGCACCTTGAACTTGGACTTTCCAACCTCCAGAACCATGAGAAATAAAGTTTGTCGTGCAAGCTACTCAGTCTATAGCCCCAACTAAGACAACACTGTTACAGTTTTTTCTTTATATATCTATATCCCCACTGAACTGCAAATAAAACTGTTTCTATTCATATATTTAGCCTTCATATATGGTGCATTGCCCAGATCTAAGTGTTCCCTGGGTATTTTTGAATGAATAAATGAATGAATGAAAACTGGAAATGCTGTCTTACCGAAGAGGAAGTTGATTCATTCTCTGTTGCCACAAATGATATAATGTTGAAAAGTGAGAAAATAACTACAGTTTTGTTTTAAATCAATTACTGTGTACTAAGAGCTTTGAGGGATATGTTATTACCTCCCTTCTACAAATGAGGAAACTCCAGTTTAAGAAAGGCTAAGCTGCTGGTGGTCTCACAGGTAGGAAGTGGAAAGTTTAGGATTTGAGAGTAGATGCACGGTGCCTATATTCAGACATTCAATGCCTAGCAGTCGGTCTTCTTTTCTATGGTGCTTGTTGGCATGCAAAGAAGGATTTTCAGAATAATTAAAATTTCAAGGAAATTATTAGACTTCCTTAGGATGTCCCCAAGAAAAAGTAGAAGACTAGTAGGCATTGGTGTTTCTATTTTGATAGTCTCCAGCAAGATAAAAAAAAAAGAATATAGAAATGTGTGAGTTTAAATTAGCAAAGTATTTATTCTAAACTAAGCACACATTAGCTAAATAGGAAGAAAGCCCTGTATAGTATAGATTTTAAATCGATACAGCTTTGGCATTAGATGCTTCCAGAGGTGGTAGATTTGCAGATAGAGTAACATTCAAGTACTAGAAGCATTTTCTCTCCCAAAGTGTCAACCTTTATCTAATAAATATCAAGGGGGAAATATCCTTAAGGTAAAATTAAAGTAAAAATAAAGTAAAAACAGCAACCAGAACAGTCATTTTCATGGCATCTGGCTCAATCTCTGATGTCAATATTGCACAAGTATCACTTTATCAAGTGATCATCATTTCCAGAAAGACAGCATAGGAAGTTGGGTTTTAATAGGAAAAAGCCCTGAGGGAAAAAAATGCTCATACTGAAATCACATATGGAATAAAGATATCAGGAGTTTTCACTGAGTCTTGTATTTGAGGTGAAAGGGGGTGTTAAGTATATTTTTTCCAGTTAAGTGTTACTTTCAATATCCAATAATGAATGTCTGAGTGTTACATTATAAATCTTGTCAAACTTATTGATGCTGTTCAAAGACCAGGAGAGATTCGAGTGCCTTGCTACTCAAAGTATGACCTGGACCGGCAGCCATGGTATTTCCTGAGAGCTTGTTTGGAATGCAAACTTGTAGACCAGAGGCCAGATACAGGGACTCAAAATCTGCATTTTGGGAAAACCCTAAGTTAGTTAAGAACAGGAGAGATTGAAAGGCACTGTTTAGATACTGACTCAGTTAGGGTCTCTACTTTCTCTCCTTTCTGTCCAGAATTGTTTATATTATGTAGGTTTTTTCTATCATTGGCAGATTTCTCCCCTTACTTTAAAAAATGAGTTCATAGGAAACTATATGCAATTGCTTTGAGTTAAACTTAACTGTGGTGGGTTCTTAGGGAAGGTGCATGAATGACACATAGATCTCTTAGCCTGCTGAGGTTCACCCATTCACTCTTTTCAAATGCCTATTTTGAGGTCAGATCTGGGGCCAGGTACACATATAGACATAAACCTAAGATAAACATACAACAAAGTGAAAAGTTATAAAACTGCAGCCTACATTTTCTTTGCTGTGGTGGGTAATGTTCGGCAGTTTTCACAAACTCCTTTTGTCTTCTTCCTACAGTTAGAGTAAGCTTCAGTGCCAGGAGGAATGAAGTCACTGCTCTGGCAAGAAGTATGATCTGCATTATGACTCAGAACTCAGCAGCAAATGGTCCTTCTCTAATACCTCTGCAGCTTTGAGCTGGCTGTGCCATCTGTATCAGTCACATGTTACTGTGTAACAAGCACAGCAAACATAATTTATTAGCTCCTGACTCAGTGAGTAAACAATTTGGACCGGTCTCAGTTGAGCTATTCTATTTATCTTGCCTGGGTTCACCACTGCAGTCATCTTGTGAATCATGCGCGGAGTTGATTGAGCCTGCATGGCCTTATCCATGTCTGGCTTTTGGCTAGGGTGAATAAGCTACATGTCTTCATCAGGCTCTCTCAGGGTTTTTCACACGGCAACTGGGTTCCAAAAATAGCGAGTCCCAATGAAAAAAAGCACTTCTCAAGCTTCTCTGCGAATCATGCTTGCTAATATCCCATTAGGTAAAGCAAGTCACAAGGCCAAGTCCAGATTGAAGGGGTAAAGATATAGATTCTGTCACTTGATAACAGATGCTATGAAATGCTGGCCTTTATTTTCCCCTCAGTTTACCACATCATCTCTCTAGTCCATAAGAATGAATAGCTTTTACAAACTCGTACCTCTTATTACGTAAGCATTTTTCTGTTATCAGAAAAGGACCTCATATCAATGGAACTATTAAGGGACAGAGATGGCCTAAGAGATGGCATAAGGCCGTGGATATGGTGAGAGACAGAAGGCTCGACTTTGAGCAGGATTAGGAATGGACACGGTAATTTACTCTGAAAGTCCACTTCCTGCTTTTAGTCTGAGAAATCTGTATTTGTGAGTGGAACTCTATTCTGTCTTGTTTATTTCACTTCTGTTGCATCAATAAAATCTGCACCTGTTTGTTCTGGCATGGAGAGCAGCTGTCTGTTCTGTGGCAATATTTCCCACCTGGGTGGCTGAACTGTCTCTCAGTGGCAGACACCTTTGTCAGTGTTGGTGGGAAATCAGCATCTTTGCTAATTTGGGTGCTTCCCTTTGGACTTTTGGAAATAGGACAGAGAAGGAAGTGCTCGAACTCCCAAATGAATGCTGTGAGGAGTTTCCTTAGACACACACAATGGGTGAGGCATGTGAGCATCAAAGAGGAGGCGAGTGATGCGTGATATGAAGAGGCATTAATATTTATGGGAATTGTGAGGTAGAAAGGAGAATAGATACCAAGGGACTTTGATTGTGTCACAGTAACCATGTGAGCAAAGCCTTTGTGGTTTGTATGATGGAAAAATACCTGATGTATGTGAATAAATTAAGATATCATTTTCCCATGTTGGATTCTTTGTACCTGAGATTTTATATACATACATATATAATAATATGTAAGTATAATATATGATTATACATTATACATAAACACCTATTATATATACACATAGTGTCTCCCCAAATTGTATACACACACTTTGAATAATTATAAAGGCATTTATAAAATACATTTGTTATTGAAATACATTTATTGAAGTGCATTTCATTTTCAACATTGAGCTATCAGCTATTAAATAAATTACAAGAGAAAAACCTTCATCTTTTATATTTACCCACTTGTTTGTAATGTCCTATGCTCTTCACTTCTTATAGATCGGATTTTTTTTTCTGGTATCATTTATCATGGTTACTTATAAGAAGTCAATCATCATTTATATCCCTGTGATATCTGAACCTAGTTCTCATGCTTTCTCTTCAAGCGATGTTTTTATTTTCCCCTTTTAGTATGCCTTGTAATTTTCTCTTGGTAGCCTGACATGGTGTATGGGGTGAAAGGAGGCACTGTAAATAGGCCATAAGTAACGAGGTGGAAAGGTGTCAGGGAGGAGAAGTGGCCTATAGCCCTTTGGGTAAGTCTCAGTTTTGTAGTGAACCTGGACTGTGAACTTCAGCAATGCCCCTCATTTTTCTTCACCCCCTTAGGTGGGTCAGGAAGGGTAGAGTTGGCTAGAGTTGGTTATTTCCCTTTTCCGAAGTCAGTCAGGCTCTGGTTAGCTAGTCTTTTCTTGGGGCAGGACTTGTTACGAACAGAATGCTCTGATGTATTTCAAAATGGTTCTTTCTCCCCTCCACCTGTCAGAGCAGGAGGGGATTTTCCCCTGATTTCACTGTGAGAAACTCCACAAACTCCTAGAGGCAAAACACTTAAGAGAATGTGGGCCTATGACTGGCTTCCCCTAGATTTTTAACCTCTCCGATTTGTCTATGCGTAACCTCCAGCAGTTTGTCTATTCCTGCTCAGGTTTTCCTTCCCCAGCACTGGGTTCTGCAGAAGTTTCTGCTTGTGATTTTGGCTTTGTCCCACTGAAAATGTAGACTGCTTCATCCAGTACACTTGAAGTCATTCACGTTGCTCAAAGTGACAGGCCTTGCAAAAGTTCTAATTGTTCAATTCTATTCTGTCAGGTAGAATGCTCGCTGGCTGTTCTAAGTGCAAAGAGTTGGAGTATAGAGCAGGTCCTCAAATAACGCCATTTCGTTCATCATTGTTTCATTATAATATTGATGAGATGCCATAGGAACTTAATGTTTGTTTATATCAATTAGGTTATGACAAAATTGGTTCCATTATACATCCTTTCACTGTGACCATTGAATATGCTTATATGCATTCATACAAGTCCTTTGGTTGATCTCTCACCCACGTCCCTCCTACTCTCTCCTGCCTTCCCTCTGAGGTTTGACAGTCTGTTTGATGTATCTATGTCTCTGGATCTATTTTTGTTCACCATTTTACGTTGTTCACTATATTCCACAAAAGAGTGAGATCACGTGATATTTATCTTTCTCTAACTGGCTTATTTCACTTAGCATAATGCTATCCAGGTCCATCCATGCTGTTGTGAATGGTAAGAGTTCTTTCTTTTTCACAGCAGCGTTTGTTTTACAGTATTCCATTGGGTAGATGTGCCATAGTTTTTTTTTTTAAACCACTCATCTGCTGATGGGCACCTACGCTGTTTCCAAATCTTAGCTATTGTAAATTGTGCTGCTATGAACATAGGGGTTCATATATCCTTTCTGATCGGTGTTTCTGTTTTCTTGGGATATATTCCTAGAAGTGGGATTACTGGGTCAAATGGGAGTTCCCATTTTAATTTTTTGAGGAAACTCTATAATGTTTTCCACAGTGGCTGCACCAGTCTGCATTCTCACCAGCAGTGCACGAGGGTTCCTTTTTCTCCACATCCTTGCTAGCACTTTTGTTGGTTGTTGATTTGTTGATGATAGCCATTCTGTTATATATTGAGACCAGATTTGGGAAGAGTAAAATTTTGTAATAATAAATTCACTAATTTATTCATCTATTTATTCACAGGGTATAGTGATATTGTGTTCCCAACTTTATACATTACACTGTAGCTAAGAATATATTTTATTCAGGGCAGAGTTTAATACTTCCAGGACACTGCACTGATTTCTCATTCAAATGCAGTTAATCCATCCCAACAGGATCAGTTTTACAGCATAGGTCAAGTATGCCCCGAGCTGCTAAACAAAATGATAGATTTGAAATTTGTTTTATTTTTTGAAAAAGTCTATGTCTGATAAAAACAAAAGCAATTCCTGTATACCTCTGGGATTTACAAAAAGCAGAAAACAAATGCAGGCTATATTATTGCTTTATGGGTATATTTTGATAATTTTGTAAATATGATTGTACTACTAGTATAAAACCTGTGTACTCAAATGACTAATGGGATCCAGTCAGAATTATATTTTCAAATAAAGCACATGAGTCTTTCCTTTTGCCTTGTTGCCTCAGAGAGAGTTGGATGGGTTACCAGCAACTCTACTGGAGCCAGCTGAGGAAATTTTGCCATGTCTGCTCAAATAGACTCAGTCTGATCTGAAACTATGGCCTCTATGCCAGTGTTTCCATCAGTATGTGAAGGATATAGGCCAGCGGTTCTCAACCTGTGGGTCGCGACCCCTTTGGGTGTCGAATGACCCTTTCACAGGGGTCGCCTAAGACCATCGGAAAACACATATATAATTACATATTGTTTTTGTGATTAATCACTATGCTTTAATTATGTTCAATTTGTAACAATGAAACTGGGGGTTACTGCAACATGAGGAACTGTATTAAAGGGTCGCAACATTAGGAAGGTTGAGAACCACTGATATAGGCTTTTAATTAAGTCGGACTAGGTGAACTTCCATGAATAGGCCATTCAAGGCATCTACCTGACTGCAGAATGCTATCTCTTTGTACATAAAATAAAATAACAAACTTCAAGTATAAAATACAAATAAAACACGAGTGGTGGCTTTGAGGGAATAGTGAAGGAGGCAAATGTGGACAAAAAACTCAGGGCACTCGGTTCTAATAAAGATGATTTGAGAGGAAAAAACACACACTTGACAGATATTCCAGTGAAGAATTTATGATGATCCAGAATATCTAGTTTTGATAAGATGAGTTGAGAGACAAATATATAGGTTTGTAAATGGAATACATCTTCTCTATGGAAAAAGAATCCTAAGGATTTTTCTTAGAATCCTGTTGCTTTAAATTACAAGACTGACTTGCCACCATTATGAATACCCAGTTTTAGTGTTACACCACTTTGCTTTCATATCCCCAAGAATCCACTCCACATCTGAATATAGCTACTCAGACTGAGGCATTGGAAACTTCCCACAGGAACAGTTCCCTCTGTTCACATCTTTGCTGGATAATATGACAGGTTTATCCCTTACTACATCCACTATTATTTTTCGGTTCTCATTATTATACCTTTAATTCTATCTTGCCCATTTATTTCTAGTTCTTTACAACTTCTTTCCCCAGTTACAAACTATTATCTCCCTTTTATTATGATTCCCCCCCTAATCATCTTCTATTATCTCTTATTTTAGTACTTGGCTTTCCCTCTTTGATATCTTTTAGTTTGAACACCAGGTAATTTGACCCTTTTTGTTAATTCTTTGACTTACCATGGATCCATTATCTATTCTTCTCTTTTTTCATCTTTCATCTTTTTCTATATATTGAAATTCATACAATTGTATGGTTTAGCTGTAGCCAGCAGGGTGATGAGCTGTGGAGAGCTGTCTGAAAGTGAACAAACAGGCTTTTATGATAAAAGGTCACAGTAGAGCACACATGAGGTTAAAAAAAAAGCATCTATTATAGGATTTAGAGACCTGAATGTGCATGACATGATTCCTAAAAAAAGGAGGAAAAATACATTGAGTAGGTAATGACATCATGACAAGAGGAAAGCACTATTTATCTCATCAAAGCCTAGTGAACTTAAAAGCTAAATCACATAAAGCATTTGTTTCAAATAGTTTGTGGAAGGTTAGATCAGAAAATCAGCATTTGAAGTCCACAAGCATACAGCCTAAGCACTGGGTGTTGAAAATAGCAGCTGACCTGGGAGGCAGGAGATTTCATCACTTTTTTAACCTTTTATTTTGACTTTTATTTTTTCCTTTATAAAAAGGAGTTAATAGACCTTATTGCAAAGTTTAAGGTCCTACAGTCATAGACTCTAGTCATACCTATATGTGGCAAGGTCTGGAAGAAAGATTAAAAGGTTTTTACTCATATGTTCTTGAGCTGAGATCTATTCAAATGCAAATCGGGGCTATTTACTACTATCCTCAACTGCTTCAATAGTCCTATGTTATTTGTTGTTGATTGTTTTTAAAATATGTTTTATTGATTTTGAATATGGAGAGAAAGAGAAACATTGATGTGAAAGAGAAACATTGATTGGCTGCCTCCTGCATGCACTCAGACCTGGGATGGAACCCACAACCTGGGCATGTGCCCTGACCGGGAATTGAATCAACAACCTTTCAGAACATGGGCTAACGCTCAACCAACTGAGCCACACTGGCCATATCAATAGTCATATGTTTTTTTAAAAAGACTTTACACACTTATGCAGTTAATAAAAAACCATGGGGCATAAAATGACAAATTATTATGGAAAAAAAGTAAGTCCTACCAGGAATCTTAATGTATACTCAGTAATTCTACTTCTAGAAATATTTACAAAGAAAAAAAGCCCAAATACAGGGAGAAATGACATACAAAGATGTTCAGTGCAGTGTTTGCTTAAAATAAGGACATTTTTGAAATGATGTAATTATCTAAAGTAAGGAAATGGTTAAATACATTAACATCAATGCTTATGATTGACATGAAGCATGTTTGAGAAGAGTTCCAACATAAAAAATGCTGTATTACATTTTTAGGCAAAAAGCATGTTTTAACCATATGTAAAGAATATATTTTAACTGTTAAAATGCTCAGAAAGAAAACAAATGGAAAGATGCAAATCAACATATTGTAATTGTTTCGTTGACCTCGATGGGTTTAGGTACTTCTATTCTGTATTCTCTAAATTTTCTATTATAATATATTTTTTTTAATTATCACCCTAGGACAGTGATGGCGAACCTATGACACACGTGTCATAGGTGACACGTGAACTCATTTTTTAGGTTGATTTTTCTTTGTTAAATGGCATTTAAATATATAAAATAAATATCAAAAATATAAGTCTTTGTTTTACTATGGTTGCAAATATCAAAAAATTTCTATATGTGACACAGCACCAGAGTTAAGTTAGGGTTTTTCAAAATGCTGACACGCCAAGCTCAAAAGGTTCGCCCTCACTGCCCTAGGACATGCTTAGAGACAGGAAGAGAGAGAGAGAGAAACATCGATCAATTGCCTCCAATATACACCCTCCACTGGGGATTGAACGCACAACCTAGCTTTGTGCCCTGTCCAGGAATTGAACTGGCAACCTTTCAATGCACAGGATGTCGCTCAGTCAACCGAGCCACTCCAGCCAGGCATGATTGTTAATTTTTAATGGAAGGAAGAGTAGCATATTCTTTTAATAAGTTTGGTATAACTTCCTTCTGTGTGGCAGAACTATTTTTCTGAAAACCAAATGCTATGCCATGAGGGATGTTTATGAGTTACAAATACAAAACCCAAACTAAATCACACCAAACCAAATCCCCCAAAAGTTTTACTTTACCCATCTAAGGGATTATACTTATTGCCCTAAATTTTATTTTTATTTTTAGCATCTTACTGCTTATTTGCATAATATAAGAAACAGTGAAGTAATTGACATTTTTCATCTGGAATTTTATTTACCTAATTGTGTGTCTGCAGGTCTTGCATTTCTCCCTTTTATTTCTCATGATATCTTGCTACCTCCATATTACTTACTTGCTGAAGCGTTTTTTGTAGACAGAGTGCTTTCTTCTTTGGACCTGTTGCTTGCCCAGGTTAAAGAAATCTGGATGTTTCTGGTTTGTAATTTTCTTTCCTGAAAAACAAATCATTAGGTGCAGTGATGTAGAAAAAACCAGTTGGGAGATGAGGGAGGAAGGGGAAAGCCTCTATTCCTATTACCCCAAGTGACACAGTAACACTGAAAATGAAATTTCAGGGATTTTTTTTGGGTCTTATTTACTCTGATATTAACTGAAGTTACGGTTACCTTGGCAACCCTGTAAGCTACTGAACATCTAGGTAGGGAACAAAGCCGTTACTTCACTCTCTTCTACTCTGCCATGGAGTCAGGGAAAATGAAGTCATGCTAAGTATAGATCACATTCTCCATGGCTTTTGTAGGTGGCTTCAGAGTAACATAATTTCTTCTGTCACACTATTTTTCTCAAGTCATTATTACTTTTTCCTTTTAATTTTCTTAAATGGCACAACAACTCAAAAGAAACAACCTTATTAGAAGGATAGATTTTCCTAAGAGCAAAGGGAGAAAGCACAAACTCATTGAGATGATATAAGATGCATTTCAAAGTCTGCTTCAAAAATAATTGGGTTCACTACATTTAAAAATTCCTGTCAAATATTTCCTCATCGTATTATTATTTTCAGCTCACTGACTTCTAGGAATGGGGAAAATCATTAGGTAGGAGAACCAGCTGGTGTTTTTTAACCATCCTACTACAAGTTTGAATATACTACAGAGTTGAGAGGTGTCGATTGAACCACTACACCTTCTGAGCTAACCTCAACTTCGTGTGTAAAATGAAGGCGCTATCATATGTGGTGCACAGCCTACAGTTCATGGTCAGGATCATTAGCATCCCACTACATGGAAGCTTATTGAGAAGAGCTCTGAGTGCACAGCCCAGCTTTAACCCAACTCAAGTTGTATCATTCCGCAGATTTTCTGAATCATAGTCTTCATTATAACAAGGTCTCCACATGATTTGGGATGCACAATGTAAGTTGAGATACACTGGTGGAGATCCTAACACCATGGCTTGGCTCATGGTAAGTGCTAGAAATTGATTGTCCCTGTTTTCCTTCCATTGAACAGATAGGACTTTGCTTCAGAACAGATGGACTGTATTTTCAAGGCTGCATAAAATACCCAAGTGGCTATCCTTCCACTCCTCTTGTCATTGTGGATTCTTCACAGGGTTGATGTAATGTTCTTTGCCGTTGAACACTGGAATCTCACATTAACCCCAAAGTGTGCTTAATTAGTACAATTATATGCATCATTATCAAATTCAAAGTGCTCAGCTTTTGGAGATATTTATAACACACTATATTCTAATCTAAACACTGAAAACCTAAGAGAGCATATTGGATACTAGGATTTATTCTAAGTAATTTTGCATTTATTATTTCATTCAGTCCTCCTGAAATACATGTTCAAACCCTATGTACTAATCTAAATCTTCTGAAATCTACCATTAGGATGCTAGGCTTCTAAGACAGTTCTGAGATACTAGGCAGTCTTGATATATTTTCATGAATCTTTCTTACCATATGCACTTAGCTACCCTTCCACTCCCAGTCTCTCTATCATTCCAAACCTATAGGTATTTTTAGTCATGATCTGTGGTTTGAGTATGGCATGCTTCCCTATTTCAGTGATGTGTGTGTTTGTGTGTGCAACCATACATGCATATTTATACACATAAACTATAATTTATTAAGCACTATCTATGAACAACTTCTGTGTAGGGTATCTCCACTATGCACAATAATGATCTTCATTTCAAAAGTGAGGCTAAGAAGGAGTAGGCAATCTGTCCAAGGTTGCATAGGTAATGAGTGGCAAAGGTTAGATTTATACTTACATCAGACTTTAAAATCTAGGTTTTTACCCATTGCCTCTTAAGGTGATTTAGTCCAACCATACTCCTGATATTTATAACCTACCCGCAAGTTTCCTGGCAAATGTTAAAATGGCTTATGTTTTCAAAATGGAAGTGACAGGGTTCTTATTTCTTCCAGAGACATCTTGTTCTGAGCTTTGAAAGTTAAAATATCAGAAAGTTGAAATCTTCTTAAAAATAAACTTACTTCCAATGAGAATGGTTCAAATTCTGTCCTTTGAACTACATGGAAGTTGTTTACTTTTTCTTTGTTAGCAATCCTTTTGTCTTCTCAGAACTTTGGTGGTGTTGTTTTTTCAGAGTAACTGCCTCTGGGTCTCCATCTGGCCTTCAGAGTGTAGTTTTCATTATCTTCTCTTTCCCTATTCCTGCCTGCACACATGCTAAGTTAATATATTGGTGATGATGTGCGCAGCTGACTCTTCCATTTATTTTCCTCTAGTAACAGACACTGTTCTACCCCACATTCTGTACAGCCACTGGCCACCAAAGTGTTCATGTGACAAAGTCATGGCCAAGAGTATTAACCTATCTCCCTGACAATTGTGGCCAGTAAAAATGTTTTTATATATAACTAAAACATGGCCAAACAGAATTCTTCTCAGGGATTGTTTTGTGAGTGTTGGACAAAGAGAAGTGTTCTCCTTCAGCTGGAATAGCCCAGATGAGACTCTTGGTGGTCATGTCATGCTCCCTGCCAGTGGTGAAGGCCTATATGAAATAGGAGAGGATAAGACCAACATGCAACATGGAGCAGTGAAAAGCAGAGATGAGAGACTGAAAACAGAGATTTGGTGGCTCTGAGACCCTATTTTACATTCATTTTTAAAAATTTTAATGTTGACATAATTGCAGGTGTCACCCTTTGCGCACATCCACCCCCGCCTCCTTTAAAGTCAAGGTTCCGGGTGTTCTTTCTTCAGATTTGTAGGTTACCTGAGAATTCTTCTCAACTCTGGAAGCCAAAATTCCCTTTCTTGCATATGGAGTTTCTGTCATTGACAAGGGAAAATATCCTGATAGATATATCCCATATTAAGATGTAGAGTTTGGAACTGAAAATACTGAAAAAGCAAGCATGCCACTTCTCTTTCTTCAGATAGTTTTCCTACAGTATGACTTTTGACTTTTTAGCAACCATGTCAACACTACTGACCCACAATAAGATTGTTAACAAACAAAATGTCTAAAAATATCTACTCATTTGACATACTAATGAGTATACCTTCTTTTAGAGCTTGATTCTGTAATCCAACATATTTGTTCTTTCTCCAGGTTCATGTAATTTACAAATTTTGAAAACTTAAAGTTCCTGTTTATAGTTTGGTGACCTTGGGAAAAATTTCCAATTTGGGTGACATAAAATTTGCAGAATATGTATCTCATTGTTCATTGTGAGGATGGAAGTCATGTCAAGGGATTAGCACAAACCTAGCACATAGTAGGTGCTGAAATGTGGTAGCTATTTCTTAAAACGAAAAAAAGAAAAGAAAAGAGTTTCATTTCTGTAATAATTATTTAAAAAATTGTGCTTACAATTCACCTCAAGCTTAGAAGTATAAAGTTCGTATATAGTTAATTCCTGTCCTTTATAAAATAAAATTAAAACACTTTTATTTACAGCTTTGTGGCACCAAGCCAATTTCTCCATGATGGTCAAAACAGTACAGTAATTTTAAACATTTAGGAGTCTGAAATGTAGCCTCATTTAACTCAATGAATGCTCTTCTATAATTCATTCAACTACCCATAATGGGAAGTCTCTCTTTCTGATAATGTTCATTATGCTTTTTTATAAGTCTGAACATCATTCTCAACACACACACACACACACACAAATATATATATACATATATATATATATACATACATATGAATATAGATATAATTTTATCAGTTGATAAAAGATATCATTTAGTTTGCAAATCTCAAGTTCACTTTATTATCCACGCTCTGAAAATTGGTGTACATGCATCTGGGGTTATAAATGTCATTTCTTGCTCGTTCCCTATTTATTTCAGGAGTGAATCACTGGGCACCACCTACACTTTGTTCTCATATCAGACTTGCAATCTTCCATAATAACAATCAGTTCCACAGGTTTATCTGTGTATTTGTTCTTTCTCTTCCCCATCCAATTTAATCATTTGATTGTGCCAGATAGAGTTTAGACAAATAAATTCTTCTCTGCTCTTGTGAAGGTGTCACCTCTGACTTAGAGGTACCTATGTTCATACTAAGTTGAATATGGTCAATTATTATAATAAATCCTTTTTTTTCTTAACAGTTCCTACTTTGTTAGTACTTATTATAAACTATTGTTTTCAAGATAGTTCACATTTTTCATAGCTGAATCAAAAACTTCTGCCTTGTGTAATTTGAACTCAACAAGCCTATGAAATTAGGGTTGAATGGAGACATTGTCAATCCCTGTCTAGGCTTGCGGGTGGCCTCAGACATCTTAGCAACAGAAGCATTTAATTGCATAGGATACTTTGTTTAACAGGTTAAGCACATATTAGAGAGATGATTAGGGGAAAATGAACTTACAACCCATCATAAAGAAAGATTTTGATGACTTTCTCTTGCACATTAGACTGTGTGGTTGTTTTGTTTTTCTTCTTATTCATTCAGGTGGACTAAAGTTCAGGATAATTGCAAGTATCCCTCATTATTTTTCATGTCTTGTAATCTTTTTGCCTCTCTGGTCTTATCTCCACTTTCCCACGTCACCCCCAACCCAATTCATAAGTGCGCATAGGTATGATGCCACTCATTGCTGTTGCTTGGAGATTTGGAATATGTCCTTTTTTTCTTTAAAATTTTGATACAGTTCAATGAAAGCATCAATACAAAATATGAAGTATCATTATGTAGGACTTAATCTATAAATTGGTTAGAAAGGAAATAAGAAAAAAAGGGTAGAAATGTTATCTGGATATATTTTCCCCCTATAAAAATCTGGATCTAGTTTTTAGAGTGAAAATGAAGAGCCAACACTAGGAAAAAATGTACTTAATTTTTATCTCCCTTTATTTTTCAATGTCCTTCATTTAATTCAGTTTGAATTCTTTTATTTTTACCTTTGGTAATGAACAGATATTCTTTTGGTTCCATTTTCTGTTTACAGCACCCTGATTTGCCCCTTGAGAAGGTACCACTATAGCATTCTCAGCCCATGGGATTCAGATAAACATTTAATGGCTTCCCTCTGGTTATAGACTCGCAGTGATGGCGAACCTATGACACGCGTGTCAGAGGTGACACACGAACTCAATTTTTTGGTTGATTTTTTTCTTTGTTAAATGGCATTTAAATATATAAAATAAATATAAAAAATACAAGTCTTTGTTTTACTATGGTTGCAAATACCAAAAAATTTCTATATGTGACATGGCACCAGAGTTAAGTTAGGGTTTTTCAAAATGCTGACACGCCGAGCTCAAAAGGTTCGCCATCACTGTTATAGAGACTGGTGCAAGGATGAGCCTTTGACCCAAGTTGGTCCATTTAGATTTTAGAGCTTCTGATATACTGGGAGCTTTTGATGAAGAGAACAGAAAGGAGGTATTCCTTCTCATGCAGATGCTGAGAGATTGTAATACAAGGTAGGAGCTCTCGCCATCTATTTTGCTAGCAAGAGGAAGTATGCAGTCTAAAAACAAAGCCCGCACCTAGCACAGCATAGCCAAAAGATGAAGAGAGCGAGTCTTAGTCTTGATGAGGACTTTTGAGCACCTGGATTCAGCTGCTCCTGAAGGCATATCAATAAGAAGTTTTTGATGCATAATAAACTAAAGTCCTATGTTTATTTTTTGTTTAAACCTGTGGAGATAGAAACTTTCCTGTCTCTTACAAATGAAAGTCCTGCCAAATACGTCATTTTCCTCCAAAGTCATCGCTCCTTTTTTTTCTGAGCACTGAAAGCATATTATTTATCTGCTATTTCCCACTTGGTAAAAAAAAAAGCATACTTTTAGACCCTTTTGTCTCTATTGCTCCTGTCATCAGCCTCATTTTCAGATCCCACTATTTTTTTTTAAAAAGTACCACTATATTCCTTGTGCCTGAAGAGTGATTGACACAATAGTAAACACTCTTCCACATTTTTCTATTTCCTATATTGGAACTTTCCAATCACATAGCCTTTAACTCATTATGTATTTCTTCAAATTTATTGGGATTGACCTGACTTACATATCCTTTTTCGGGTAGATATGAAATCCAGTCATAATACTCTAACATTTAAACGTAACGTAAAACTAATGATAATTGAGAAGAAAATTAAAGCTGATGTCTTTAGTATGGGTGAGAGGGACTTCAGAAACTCAGTGTCTTAAAAATCAAAAGTTGGCATCTTTACCTGCTAAGACCTTCACATCACTATTTAAAAATTGTAGCTCATTCAATTAAATTGTAGCACACAAAAAGTATTGCAGTTTATTTATGTGTTTTTAAAAATTTAAATCTTGATATTTATCCAATTGTTTGTTAACTATTCTTAATATCATAAACACCTCTTTTAAAAATTTTACTCAGTCTCTTTTAGAGTCAGGAAATCAGGATGCTTGTACTCACACCTCCCTTGGGACATCATATTCCTTTTGTCCTCCTCCTCCTGCTCCACCCTTCTCCTCCCTCCCTCTTCTTTTCTTCTTCTTTTCCTCCTCCTCCTTTTCTGCTTCTTTATCTGACTAGAGAGGATCTTTCTTCCAAAGAGACATCCTTACATTTGTGGTGCGACACATTCCTTTTAAACACTGATGGTGTAACAGCGATACTTTTCCTTCTCATTTATTTTAATTTTTCTTCATTTGGATCTCAATGAGCCGTTATCATATACAAACAGCCTGGACCCTTGAGATGTTCTGGAATGAAGATAATTTGTAGACATTGTGACTGTTCATAGAGAATTTGGTGTACAACACTGATTCTTCACAATGTGATGAAGATAATTATAATTGGGGACACATAATAAAACCTGCCTCAGCTAGGAAACTGTTCAGAGACACATTTTATTTTCATGGGTGCCTTTGGGAAGGGGCAGGCCATGTAAAGAACTTACACTGATATTAAAAAATAACAAATTACCAAATTAAAATCTTTAGGGAAACATGTTTAACTACCTATCTAAACTACATTTTAAACATTTTCCTCTAAGTGAGAATGTATAATTTTTATATATCCACAAGCAGTTTGTCAAGTTAGTTAAAAAGGGTGAGAAGATATTAAGAATAACACATTTTAGTCCAGACAGTGTGGCTCAGTGATTGAGCATCAACCTATGAACCAGGAGGTCATGGTTGGATTCCTGGTCAGGGCACCTGTCCAGGTTTTGGGCTAGATCCCCAGTAGGGGGCGTGCAGGAGGCAGCCAACTGAAGTTTCTCTCCCTCTTTCTTCTTTCTGAAATCAATAAAAAATATATTTTAAAAAAGATTAACACATTTTTAAAAGGACGAATAATCCCTGCATTATGTGTGAATTATGGTAGCAAAACAAGTTCAGAAACATATACATGGAAGAAATGGAGAAGAGAAATTAGTTGAGAGTAATAGGGAGGAAAGTGTAATGCAGTTCCTGGTGGGAAAAATGAATTCAGAGAGGAATCCAGAGGAAAAAGAAACACCAGAACATATTGTCTTTCTCTTCAACCACTGGAAGAGATCCTGTGATCAACTGCCCTAATCCCTCTTCAGGACTGAAGGACTTAGCCCCAGTTGCTGGGTCTATTGGCTGCTGACAGTCTTAACTGTGAATCCTCTCCAGAAATTTCCCTAGGCTAGAAAGAGCTGCCCCTGCCTCACCCTAGAAACAGCCTGTATCCAATGACTGGTTGAATTTTGAGGCTAGAGGCCCAGACTCCTGTTGTAAAGTGGGATAATACTGGAGGGCTTTCGGCTTCCCCTTGGGAACAGCTGACACATTTGTTGAGAATTAATCAACTCTCTCCACCCAATTCTGCTTCCTTCCTGTCCCTTCCCCGCCACAGGTGCTGATCCCGAAAGTGTCTTCAAGTAAACTTCCTGCATGTTAATCTCCCCCTCAGAGACCACTTCCTTGGAAACCCAACCTGCCACAACCTGTGAAATTATTTCTCTGGTTGCCAAAGTTTACTGAATAAATATGATATGTAGGGGATCATATATGCACTCTACATGGATCATTTAATTTGATCCTCAATTCATAAGGGAGATTCTATGATCATCCCCAATTTTCAGTTCAGAAAACTGAGATGAAGTGAATTTAAATAATTTGTTTTTGGTCCACGGGTGGGGAGTTGGGGTCCTGCACACCCTCCAGGGACTGTGGGAGGAGAGAGAGTTTCTAACAAGGAGCTTATGAGAAAATTTTAAGACTGTTGGCCCTAAAGGAGAACGAGGAGTCAGCGTTCAGAAGGGGATGTAAAGTCTACTTTCAATAGGTATTTGTAACACTCTTTGAATTAGAATGAGAAAGGGAAATTTTCAAGGATAAAAGTTGAACAATAATGAATAAAAATATCTAATCCGGATCTTTAATTTTGGAGCTTTTCATTCAATTTTGAAATGTAGTGATATTAGTTTATATTCTGAGGATGCTTCAGATGATGACTTGCAATAGATATGTTAATTTTTATATAAAGAATATAATTTTTTAATTACATATCTTTAAGTAAAGTTTGAGGTAGAACTTAATCTAAGAGAATTCAGAATTTTAACTCTCATTTAACTTAAGTATTGGCAAGTACTAGAGGAGAAAATATTTCCTTTTTGAAAAACATAGTTTCCTTAATGTGTTTATTTTTCTAAATATAATATGTAATCATGATTAACAACAGATGGAACTATAGAATCATAGTAACTATTAATGAGCTTTGTGTTTCCTTTTATTTGTTTTTTAAGCATGATGTAATCATACTAGCAGCTCTATATTCTTTTTAAACTTAATATTAAAATAGCTATTTATACATTGCATGGGCACTTCATATACATTAGTGGCTTCATAATGCTCTACAGAGCAGATGTGTAATTTTAGCTTGACAGAAAAATGGCCCCCTGAAGCAAGGGGTCACTTAGGCAGTGCCACCTGGCGCTGCAGACCTAGTCTACTCAAGATAACAATACTTTATTTGATCACGAATCAAAATGACAAGTCAGTAGAAACCAGAGAGCCTGTTAATCACTTTACAATGAACACTGTGAGAGTCAAGTGTGACCAATGAGCATGGATTCTGAGCCATCAGAGTTAGCTACGTGATGGTAACAATGGCCTCATGGCACTCACCTTGGTTAAATATTTGCAAACCAAGGAAACTGTCATTCCCTTGCTTAAAACCCCATAGTGGCTTCCCATCACTGTTGTAATAAAATATAACATCTGTTTAGGTAACTTTGTCCCTACCCACTTCTGTTCCATTTCCTACCTCTCCCACCTAGCTCCATGCAATCTACACACTACCTTTTTTCAGTTACTGGGGCTCACCAACCCCCTAGCAACATTATGGCCTTTGAAGGTGCCATTCTCTTGACCAAGAATGCCATTTTCCCAATGTTCCCACCCCATTATGTCAGTTCAGTTCTTATTTGTCATTCATGGTTTCTTTAAAATGTCATTTTCTCAGAAGCTTCTCTGAAATACAGATGACAATAGTTAAATTTGACTAATATCTAAACTCCCTCAGCACTCAGGCCTCTTTTGGACAGTTGTCTGAGTTGTAATTGAACCATTACATACAGTTATTTATTGAGTAGATAGCTACTTAAAAGTAAATTTGATGGGGTGACGCCATAAGCAGTGAGAACATGAGGCCAAAGGACCATATCTCTCCCAACTATCATGTGACTTCAGTACTGAGCTCTGGACCTGGTATGTATTAGATATGTGTTAAAATCACACAAGTTTCTTTCTTTGCCTTTTTCTCTTCTCCGTTTGCATTTTCATCTCCAACATTTTCCCCCTTTCCTTGCTAAGATGAACACACATACACAGGCAAACACAAACACATACTCAGGCAAACACAGACACACACAGACACACACATCAAAATGATGTGTGTGTATTTTTGAAAAAAATCTTCAGATTTGTGTTCAAATTAAATTTCATCTTAGACTAAAGCGACTTTTTAAGTTGACTTTATATACTCCTGTTTTAATTTGGAAATAGATTTTTATTTTCAAAATTTTAGGATATACCTCACAGTTTTCTTTTGTTACATGAGTACTTTCTTGGTCATTTCCAACATCTTTGGACAATTAAATTTAATTATTTTTTTTTCTACTATACACAGTTCTGCAATTAGCTTATACCTATAAAACAAACACTTTTGTATTTTCTAATTAAGTTTATTTCTCAGGGTAGACCAAAGAAATGCTTATAAAAGATGATTAAACCCTTTCTTTTAAAAAAATATGTTTTTATTGATTTCAGAGCGAGGAAGGCAGAGAAAGAGAGATGGAAATATCAATGATGAGAGAGAGTCATTTATAGGCTGCCTCCTACATGCCCCCTAGTAAGGGATTGAGCCCAAAACCTGGATATGTGCCCTGACCATGAATCAAACCATGATCTACTGGTTCATGTGTCAATGCTCAACAACGGAATCACACTGGCTGGGCTAGTAAACCCTTTCTAAGCTGAAATTTTTAAAATCACAGTAATGTGACAATAGATATTTAATTTAAAAGTATTTTAAATTAAATATGTATTTCAGATTTTTAAATTTATTGTGAAAACTCATGTACAAGTAAAACCATTACCAACCTAGAAAGTGAGTGTGGCTAGCTGGTTTTGGTTTCCTTTAATCTTTCAGTAAATGACAAAATATTTAACCTTTTGAGAGAACTTAAATTTATGTTCCTATAGTGAATCCTCCCCCCTGCTCAGAATGAATCATTAAATGTGAAAGGAAGGGATTTTCCTTCTGTTTAACCAACTGCCCTTCACCAGTGCAACATTTA
>NW_005871140.1:1868653-1950936 GCF_000147115.1 Myotis lucifugus
CTCTGCTCAGCCACAAGCCAGGCTGATGCCTGCCAGTACAGCGGTGGTGGTGGTGGGAGCCTCTCCCGCCTCCTCAGCAACACTAAGGATGTCAGACTGCAGCTTAGGCCTGCTCCCTGCTGGCAAGTGGACATCCCCTGAGGGCTCCTGGGCTGCCAGAGGAATGTCTGACTGCCAGCTTAGACCCAATCCCCCGGGGAGCGGGCCTAAGCCAGCAGGTGGTAATCCCCCAAGAGGTCCCAGACTGCGAGAGGGCACAGGCTGGGCTGAGGGACCCCTCCCCCCACCGCAAGTGCACAAAATAAACTATATTTTTGGATATGTAATATATTTAAATGACTAGGGTATAATAGAACCAAAGAAGATATTTGTCAATTGTTGGATTTTAAAAGCCTTTTGCATGCTTACAGAATCAAATTTGGTGACTGTAAAGGAATGTGGAGGAGATGGGAAGAAAGGAGAGTTTCTTTATTTGTTGATATAATGAAAGATTTCTTGTAAACTGAATAATTGAGCTCATTACATACCTCAATAAGAGAAATTGAATTCAACATGGAAGGAAGAAACTACTTCATCCCCTCTTATAAATTTATGAGCTGCATTTGCATAATATAATTTTTTAATTACATAGAATTCAACTAAAAGGGGCTTTCAATTAATCAGATTTTGTTCCCTCTGAGGGAGTTCTACTTTGGGGAAACTAAAGTACAACAAAAATCAGCTAATTTAATCATATGTATATGATTTATATTGTTGAGTAATAGTTTAATCCTAAATTATAGATACATACTACTTAAATATTTATGTATTTTATACTAGACACCGGGGTTGGTGATTTGTTTTTGAAAGAAATATTTTTGAATGCCTAAAATAGGCCAGTTATTGGGATAAACACTTAGGATTAAATGATAAGCCAAAATAGATATAACCTCCGTCCTCATGGAGTTATAATCTAGTGGAGGATGCAGACATGGAAAAAATGTTTTCAGTTTTAAAAATTAGATAAATTGAAACTCAGATAATCACTAAATGGAAGGTTAAATAATGCTTTTAAGAGTGTGTAAGAGAGCCATTTGACCTAATTGCAAAGGTAACAAAAAGCTTTCCCACAAAGGAATAGAAGGGCAGTGAGATGAAGAATGATGCAATTATTAGTTTAAGAAAAAAACACAACAGAATTTCTGAAGAGATGAGCTTTAAAATTTGTTCTTTGATATTAACCTCTATATGAAAAATTCATATGACTAGAAGCACAGTAACTTTTAAAGTGGTAAAAATACTCCCAACTGAAGAGTTTTGTTTCATCATTCTTTCAACAGATAATGATTGTTTAGTTGTAGCAAGAAATCATCTCGATTATGGGAATATGGTGATTAACAAGAAAGACAAAGTTTCTTACCCTCTGGAGCTAAACATCTGGTAGTCCAAAACAAGTTAATCCATTAATAAATAATTTTATCCAATATAATAAAAGCCTAATATGCAAATAGACCAAACAGCAAAACGACTGGTCGCTGTGATGTGCACTGACCACCAGGGAGCAGATGCTCAATGCAGGAACTGCCCCCAGCCTGCAGGCTCCAGGCCAGTCAAGGTGGGTGCCAGTGGGGGGTGGGGGTTGGAGGGAGGGGGAAGGCCCTGATCGCCTGCCGGTTGCCCCACAGATCGGCCCTGATCACCGGCCAGGCCTAGGGACCCTACCCATACATGAATTTCATGCATCAAGCCTCTACTATATTAATAAATGCTGTGCAGAAAATAAACCTAGCCAAAGGGCTATAAAGGGAATGCGACAGGAGGGGATTTTTTTGCATGGATGTATATATGTACCAGTATATTTTTGGTTTTGTATGTCACAATAATTTTAGATATATTGGTCAGGATATGTAGAAATAACTAAATAAGTGACATTAAAGAAGAGACTTTATAATTGAGAAAGTTATATTACAATGTAGGGAGGATCATATGGAGGCTAAACAGGGTTGAGCAGTAATTGTAGGGCCCTGCACTGGACACTTCATCCTCAGCGGCCAGGGGGCTTGGAATATGGTGAATGTAGAAGAGACTGTTAGGTGATGAGGTTCTTGGAGTCATAGGCAGAACTATATTGTGCAAAGCCTTGTTGGCCAAGTAAAGAATATACATTTTATTTATACCAAAGTGTTTGGAAGGTTTTAAGCAAGAAAAAAGAATTAGTGGGCTCTAGCAGTACTTGAGCTGTGAAGTGATGGTGACATCAATGATGGTGGTAGTGAGAGAGACTGGGAGAAGTGATGAGATTCAGGGATATTGAGGATAGAAACTTACTGATGGATTGGGCTTTGGAGAGCAGGGAAAGAGGAAATAAGCAGAAGTCATAAGTTTTTAGTTTGGACAACTGGGTTGATTGTGGTGTCATTACCAAGATGGCATCATATTTATTGACATCCTCATATGTCTTCCATCTTAACATTTGCTCACCCATCCATCCATTCTTTTTTTTTTTAATATCTTGTTATTGATTTTAGAGAGGAAGGGAGAGGGGAAGAGAGATAGAAACATCAATGATGAGAGAGAATCATTGATTGGCTGCCTCTTGCTCGCCTGCTACTGAGGATTAAGCCCACAATCCGGGCATGTGCCCTTGACCGGAATTGAACCTGGGACTCTTCAGTTCACAGGCTGACGCTCTACCCACTGAGCCAAATCGGCTAGGGCTTCATCCACTCTTTTATTTTAATATTGAGTGCTTACTTTGTGTCTTGTGAGAAGCACTATACCATTGAGAGACAAAGACAAAAAAGACAAACTAGATCCCCACCCTACTGAAACTCCCATTTTAAATAGAATCAGATGGATTGGAAAACAAACAAACAATTCTACAGACTGATGAGTGGGGTGAAGGAACTAATTCAGGTCCTGTGGTAGAGAGTAAATCATGGTCTCTAAGTTAACCAGGATCACCAGGAAGGATTCTGTGAAATGATACCTAAGCCAACATCTATAGAACTTAAAGGAGTCAGGCAGTACAGAACCTGGGGAAAGGTTTTAAATATTTTAATTCAGAATTAAAAAAAAAATTATTCTCTACCACATTAGACATCATGACTGGTAAGACTAGTTCTTCTTACTGAATATTCTTGAGAATAAATTCACTGACATTGTCTCCTCCCCCCTCCCCCCCCACACACACACTCTTTAGAGCATTAATTTCTTTGATCTTTCTTTCAAAGTAAATGTTATATTCTTACTGATTTAAAAGATAACACAGCCTGGTCAGTGTGGCTCAGTGATTGAGCATTGACCTATGAACCATGAGGTCAAGGTTTGATTCCTAGTCAGGGCACATGCCCCAGTTGTGGGCTCAATTCTCTGTAGAGGGTGTTCAGAAGGCAGCCTATCAATGATTCTCTCTCATCATTGATGTTCCTATTTCTCTCTTCCTCTTCCTTTCTCTCTGAAGTCAATTAAAAAAATTTTTTTAAAAAGATAACACAAGCCCTAGCCAGTTTGTCTCAGAGGATAGAGTGTCAGTCTGATTCCGGTTTCGATTCCGGTCAAGGGCACATGCTTGGGTTGCTGGCTAGATCCCCAGAAGGGGACGTGCAAGAGACAGCCGATCAATGATTCTCTCTCATCATTGATGTTTCTATCTCTCTTTACCTCTCCCTTCCTCTCTGAAATCAATAAAAATATTTAAAAAAAAGATAACACAAAGCTATATTACATTAAAGAAATCCAAAATATAAACTATGAAATTTCCTATAACTTCACTATTCCCTCTCTGAAATATATGTTGTGAACAGTTTTTGAATATTATTTCACCTTTTTGATATACATATGTTTATATATATTGTATTTGCTGAATTTTAACATAATGGTACTGTATAATACTAAATATGTTTTTTTATTTTTTATCATAAATATCATGGATAGCTTTCTTTGTAAACACACATGAAACTTTTCATTGTTTCTAAAAGCCACATACATAATCCATTCATGTATCTACCACTGTTATTTAATGGTTTCTCTCTTTAAGACTATGTAGGTGATTTCCATTTTCATCATTATTATGGACTAGAGCAGGGGTCCTCAAACTGTTTAAACAGGGGGCCAGTTCTGAAAAACTCATTTTTAAATTCATTATTTCGGCTATTTTCAGAATACCTGAGTAATAGATTTAGAAAAAGAGCTTAGAGTATATATATTTTGAGAAATTTATATAACAATGTTTTTCTTTTATTTTCATATATGAATGAGTATAGAATGGCTTACAATTTTAGGTGTAATAAAATCTTTTCTTAAAACTCTTCTAATATTTTTCTTTTGGTGCAAATCAGAAAGATCTCTCAGTGTCTAAAGCTCTCTCATATTTCCCAATGGCCAAAGTTGAAACAGTTGGGAAAATAAAATTAATGACAGCAATATAGGATTATATCCCATGGAAGAAAATAAATATCCAAGTTTCCATGCTGATATAAGTAAATAATTGAGTAAATAATTGAGAATAAGGGACAGCACTCTCATATATGAAATTCAACAAAAAAGTAGTAAGAATGAGGGAAATGGACACTCTCGTTAGAACTTTATAGTAATCACTAGAGGCCCAGTACATGAAATTCGTGCATGGGGGGGAATCCCCTTAGTCCAGCCTGCACCCTCTCCAATCCAGGATATTTTGGGGGTTGTCCAACTGCCAGGATTGGGCCTAAACTGGCAGTTGGATATCCCTCTCACAATCCGGGGCCACTGGCTCCTAACTGCTCCCCCTGCCAGCCTGATCACCCCTAACCATTTCTGCCTTCGGCCTGGTTGCCCCCAACTCCCCCCGCTGCTGGCCTGGTCGTCCCACACAGCCTGCTGTTTGGTTGTTACTGTTTCTGTGACGGTGTCCTGGACAATTTGCATATTCCTCTATTATTAGTATAGACTAGAGGCTTGGTACACAAAAATTTGTGCACTTGGGGAGGAGGGGGGTCCCTCAGCCCGGCCTGTGCCCTCTCGCAGTCTGGGCCCTTCAGGGGATGACCACCTGCTGGCTTAGGCCAGCTCCTCTAGGGATTGGGCCTAAGATGGCAATCAGACATTCCTCTGGCAGCCCGGCAGCTCTCGGGGAATGCCCACTTGCCAGTGGGGAGCAGGCCTAAACTGCAGTCAGACATCCTTAGCGCTGCTGAGGAGGCAGGAGAGGCTCCCACTACCACCGCTGTACTGGCAGCCATCAGCCTGGCTTGTGGCTGGGCAGAGCTCCCCCTGTGGGAGCACAGTGACCACTAGGGGGCAGCTCCTGCATTGAGCGTCTGCCTCCTGGTGGTCAGTGTGTGTCATAGTGACTAGTCATTCCCAGTTTTTCTGCTGTTAGGGTCAGTTTGCATATTACCCTTTTACTATATAGCAGGGGTCCTCAAACTACGGCCCGCAGGCCACATGCAAATACAAATATTGCATTTGTTCCCATTTTGTTTTTTTACTTCAAAATAAGATATGTGCAGTGTGCATAGGAATTTGTTCATAGTTTTTTTTTTAAACTATAGTCCGGCACTCCCACGGTCTGAGGGACAGTGAACTGGCCCCCTGTTTAAAAAGTTTGAGGACCCCTGCTATATAGGATAGAGGCCTGGTGCATGGGAGGGGGCCGGCTGGTTTGCCCTGAAGGGTGTCCCGGATCAGGGTGGGGGTCCCACTTGGGTGCCTGGCCAGCCTGGATGAGGGGATGATGGCTGTTTGCAGCTGGTCACACCCCCTTCAGGGTGGCGGTCCCCACTGGGATGCCTGGCCAGTCTGGGTGAGGGACTGAGGGCCGTTTTCAGGCTGGCGGGTGACTGAAGCTCCCAACCTCTCCTTTTTTTCTTTTTCTTTTTTTTATTCTGGGATTTATTTGCCTTCTATGGCTGTCACTGGAACTGAGAGCGGGCTTTAGCTCTGAGGCTTGGCTCCAGCTCTGAGACCTCGGCTGCTGAAAGCAGGTATCTGGGTTTGTTTGGCTTCTATAATTGAAACTCTGTTGCAACTCCAGCTCTGAGGCCCGGCTGGCTGAAAGCAGGTTTCTGGGGATTGTTTAGCTTCTATAATTGCAACATTGTTTCTTAGACTGCAGCTCAGAGGTCGGCAGCAGCAGGTGGGGAACGTTGGCTTCCTCCATCACTGGAGCAAGCAAGCCTCCTGTTCGCTTCAGCTGCCTGGCTGCCGGCCACCATCTTGGTTGGCAGTTAATTTGCATATCGCCCTGATTAGCCAATGGGAAGGGTAGTGAAGTTATGGTTAATTACCATGTTTCTCTATTATTAGATAGGATTGTCAGGCAAGATTTACCAAAGGATGCTAAGATTGAAGGGACATAGTATGAAAAAATACAGGGCATTTCTGTGGACTCAAATTGTCTACCTCAGGATATTTATTAGTTACAAAGGGAGAAAGAATAGTTTCTGAATAGAAAAACAGCACTTTAATTAAGTGATCAAGATTGCTAACACCAGTAAAATTGCATATTGACATTATGTGGCCTCTGACATGATGAACCACGCATTTGTTGTAACTACAAGGCAAAGTCTTAGTGAAATTACTCAGGAAATGATAGGAAAGACACCTGAGAATAGACAGAACACTCACAGAGAATTGAGACAAAAATCAACACTTCCATGCTCATGCTGCATATGTTTTTCAATTCCCCCTAATTATTTTTCTTATTCCCAGGCAGACATTAAAACAATGGATAGTAGTTTCTTGCCACGAAGAGACTACTTTAAAAAGTGATACTAGAATGCTAAATATGGATTTTGATGAGTATCTAAAGAATTCTCAAAGCCAAGGCACATTTGTCTGAGCATACAGTACATGTGCTTTAATTACATTAAGTGAGATTTCTAAACATCTGACATCTGTTTACTAGCAAACATTTAATTAAGTATTTGAACATAACAATGTTAAATGAAATGTTTTAAAGAAGCCATTAGAACTCTGCAGTTCTAACTGCAGGCCTGACAAACGCAGAGGAGGGCGGCAGAATCTGTCACTGCAATCAGGGACAAGGGAGCCCATTTGCTGTGTGTCCTTTGTTTGTTGCCTGTGTTGTCTGCCTAGACTGAGCACCTCTCCCTCAGTGAGGATGCATTGCTCATCAGGGCCTATGGATAGGAAGATGGGCCTCTTGTAATCAGAACAGGGTGTCCAAAGTGTTTCACTCCAAGACCATCATGTCTACAGACTATTAGAAATCCTTTGTTTCCCCCTTACCATTAAAGAGTGAGTCACATTAAATGTTTTCTCTTGGGCATTGTCTAGCTACTGGAAGTTACAAGCTCTACTTTTATCTAGTGATTAAATATAAATCAAACACTGCAGCTTTAGCAGGTTCCATGTAAACACCTCAGACATAGAAACTCTTTTATCTCATGCCATGTTGCTTTTAAGAGAGAATGTCACAGAGTAGACACATGGGAATAAGGTTTCCTGAATGCAGGGCATATACATCCAGCTTTCGTGACCTCTGGAGATAAAGCTGTAGCAATGGTGTCTTGTAACCTCTCCTATGGACACCCTATTACATTCCAGCACCCTTCAGGGCCTGGAGCCCTTATGGTTCCTAGTTCATATAGCAACACTTGGGACTTTCTCCAGAGATGTCAAAACAGCCATCATTATGAAGACTTTTCTAGATCCCTCTCTCCTTATTGAATATTAAAATCTACCATTGTTCATTCCTGTTCTCTTGAGATAAACCTTTGTGGTTACAATATAGGTGGGTATGGGAAGGAGTCAAATTTTTATGTTAGTAGTGGGTAAATGGTTAACCAGGTCTGCCTTTCAAATAACACTGGTATTTGAAAAGAAATTTTAAATGTCCTTAGGCAGCATGTAAAATTGCATGTTAAGCATCTAGCATGCTATGCCCAGCAAACACTAAAGTGGCCGTTATTGTTGTTTTGCTGTTATTATGTTGTTCTGCTATTATGATTGCTGTTCTGTTATCATAAAGAGCACAGGGCTATCATGAAGAAGGTCTCATTGTAGAACCAGTTTCTTAGTCTGCAATGCTTTTATCTCTGTGGTTTATTTGCTGTTCTCTAAATGTAGGCTAATGTCTAGTTACACTCTGGACCTATATACTCAACAAACAGCAAAGTATAATATTCTCAGTGTGTTATTCAGATTCTAGAATGGCTTAAACATTGTTTTTCCTCTAATAATAATTATAGTGATGGCTAATATTCATCAATATACTCTATGCCAAGCACCGCACTAAGCCCTTTATGTGGATTATCCTGTTTAATTCATATAAGAATTCCATGAGGAAGTTGTTATTATATTATTCTATTTTTATATATAAGGAATCCATAGGTCAGAGAAGTTAAGTAATTTGTCAAAAGACATATACTAGTAGCTAGTAAACAACAGAATAAAAATTAAACCCAAGCTCTTAATTATTAAGATATTTGGCTTCTATCATTTCTTGAGTGGTCTCCTCCTACTTTGTACACTGTCTGCCTGAGCTTGTTGCTAAGTTATGTCTGGTAGGAGATCTCTCTTCCACCCATGAAATGAAAAACCACTTCCTTTGCAACAACTCCTTTTATAACAATTGCTACTTCTGCATCTTCCTTTTCAAAAAGCATTAACCACCAATAGAGTGCTTTAAAGGAGCAGAACGAGAGCATTTATCTAGCAAAAGAGCTCTACTGAGTATCAGGCACTGTTCTAGGTAATGTGGAGTTAGGAAAACAAACACGGTTCTGGCTTCATGGCACTTAGAGGCCAGAGAGGAAGATAGGAAATAAGCAAATAAATGATTAAGGTAACTGCAGGAGCCCGATCAGTGTGGCTCAATGGTTGAGTGTCAACCCATGAAGTAGGAAGTTCCACATTTCAATTCCTGGTCAAGGCACATGCCAGGGTTGCGGGCTCTATTCCCAGTGGGGGCATGTGGGAGGCAGCCAATCAATGATTCTTATCATGGATAATTCTATCCCCCTCTCCTTCTCCCTTCCTCACTCTAAAATCGATTTCTTAAAAAAAAAACAAAAAAGGTAACTGAAGGAGGAATACATGCTTTGAAGAAAATAAAACAAAATGAGAAAAGCAAGTGACTTATAGCAGGCTACTGGGCTTTTGAGTTTAGCAGCAATGCCAATGACCAGCAATAAGGATCTTAGTGAATGCTCTGTCTGTCCACACAATGGAGTGCAGTGAGCTGTGGAAAGGAACAGGAATCTCTGCACTGACATGGAATGATTGCCAGCCTAGTTTGTTATTTAATTACTAGTGGCCCAGTGCACGAATTCATGCACATTGAAAGGAAATTAATTAGAAGAAATATTTTAATATTGCTATTCGCCCTTTCTCTATAATTGAAGTGTCAACCAAATTCACAATCAACAATGACAGATTGAAACACACGCGTGTGATTGACACCAGCGAGAGCTTTATATGTACCACACATGCGTGAGTCAACTTAGTCTTTTATAGATATAGAATAAACTTGCTTAATTAGACCTGCTTTCTGATGTAGCTAAACTTTTTCCAGCCCAGTGAAGCACCCAACTTTTTTTTCAGGTAATTGTCAACAACACAGCAGTAAATATCAACATGAAGCAGATTATTATTGTAGATCACACAGGGAGAACAAAGGGTAAAATATTTAACTGTAGCACTATTTGACTATATTCTGCACAGTGAAAAACCTGAAGTCATTTTCAAGGTCCACCATTTCTTACTTCTTTTCAGTCGGGTCAAGTTTCTAAGCTTTCTAAATCTTCATTTCCAATTAATGAAAATAAAATGGGGTTTCACTGAGTCTCCTATCTACCTACTCCCACACTTCTGTGAGGATCAAATGAGATGAGACACGGGGAAACGCTTCACAGAAATTTGGTTAAAGTGTAAAATGTTTGCACCTGGCTATAAAGCAAGTTGTGTTCCTGGGCTGAAGAAACTACAAGGAGGCTAGTTGCTGGGAGAGGAAGCTGGGTGTTGCTACATGATGTCAGTACCTGGATGGACACTTAGCATATTAGCCTTTTATATAGATAGAATATAGATACATTTAATTATACTATTTTTTGTATAAGAAAGGGAAAAATATATATACACATATCAACACACACATGTTGATATATGTACATGTACACACATAAAGATCTATAGGTATATGAAAAACATATTTGATTATCTTTTTTAAAATGCACAGTGGCTGAGCAAAACAGAAAACTCATGAAAAGGATTACTGTAGGAGAAGGAGAAAGAGCAGAATGGAAAGGAATGGAAGTGAGATTTCTGTGAATATGTCTTGGTATGTAATTTTGACTTCAGAAAATAAATGCCTTCCATAATTAGAAGAAAGTTATTGGATCCAAAAGTAGTGGAAGAGATTGAAAACAAGATTTAGTGAGCTCTTTTTTAAAAAATTAAATATTAAGTAGATGCCATCTGCACTCTTTCCTTACTGGTTCTTGAAGACACCAAGTATATTCCTGCCTCAGGGCCTTTCCGTTTCACATTCTCTTTGCGGAACTGTCTTCCCCTATGTCCCAGTTTGCTTCATTACTCTATCAGGTATCTGATGATATTTCCTGAGTCATCTGTCTAAAGTAGCACCTTCACGTTTTTTATGGCCCTTGTTACCATTTGTCAAGCCATGAGATACAGGAGAAGTGTGGCTAGAATACTGTGGAAGAAAGTGTTTTAATATTCAACATCACCTGTATTATCTCCATATTTCCCCCAGTCTTAGAGCTAGATTATGTTTTCCAGCTTTCCTTGCAATTAGTCACCAGTCATGTGGGTAGACTAAATTCTTGCCAGTTGAACAGGATTAAAAGAGATTCCAAACAATTGTAGACTTTACCTATAAAATCACTCTACCCAACCTCTCCTTTCTATGTCTCACAATATACCACCGAATGGAGAACAGTACAAAGACTTAGATGAGGGTGGAGTTTCAAGAACAAAAGATCTTGGACTTGAGTATTTGCTAAAGCTTGGCCCCTCTACTAACCTGTTTTTTTTTCTGGGACCTGAGCATGACATAAATTTATTTTATTAAGCCCTTGTATTGTCATAGTCTAAACAAGAAAACAGAAATCACTAGAAGTATTTACAGCAAAATAAAATAAACTCAGGGAATTAGTTGGCATAGATGATGGAGGGACATGAGAGTCAAATAAAAGACCAAGAAGTAATCTATTGATTAGTATCAGCAGGAAACTACTATCTCCTAGCCAAAATAGACAAAGGGAGGTGTTGGTAATTACAGAGCCCAGAGCCTGGAAGCCAGGACCAGGGAAAGCCTCTTGAGTGGGAGAGGGAGCCATGGAGGAGGTGTAGCCAGTGTGTCTTGATGAGGTTACCTTGGAGAAGAAATATTTTGGATTTTCTCTTTCCTGTTCTCCAATCTCATGGCATTGTCTTCCCTGAGCTGGATTAATCTGGAGATGAGTGGACAGAGATACCTGTGAAGAGCAGACTGTAGGGATCAGAGCTGAGTAGGAAAAGAGCAAGACTCATGCCATCACTGACATTGAATTCCTGGGTTCCTTAGGTCATGGTAAGTATGCTATCTTCTAATTCTGGCGTAATAGAAAGCCTCTGGAGGAGTGAGAGCTGGATAATGCTATGATCTGACATACCATAGAATAGCATGATGCTGGTGGCATTATGGAGGAGAATATACTATAAGCTGGGTGGGAAAAGGAAGCAGGGAATAGTAGGGTGTTGCAGAAATCAAGGCAAAAAATGTTTTCTTGGCTTAGTGTGGAAATGGTGGAGAAAATGAGAAACAGTTGAATAATTGCAAAGATAAGTCAATAAGATTTCTGACAGATTGGCTATGAGGTGTGAAGGAAAGAGAGGAGCCAATGAAGTCTTCAGGAATTTTGATCTGAACAACTTAGGTGAATGATAGTGCAAGTTTCTAGACTGGGAAATGCTTAAAGTTTGGAGGAAGGAATGAATAATTACTAGATTTTTTAGATGATTACAGGAATGCCAGTTTTTATTTGGAAGTATTGGAAGGTCTCCCTACATTGGCAGTATTTACTTGAATCACTGCCATCATTTAAAAAGTAAAACAAAACAGAACCTTATCTGTAGTCACTGGAGATCTGTTTTCATGGAGTCACCATGTCACCATTTCACAATAATAACACCATGGTAAACATGAGTTTCCTTTAAAAAATTTTTTTAATTAAATTGATTGGGGTGACTGGTTAATATGATCATATAGGTTTTAGGTATGGGTTTCTATGTTGTAAGTTCTGTATATTGCACTGTGTACCCACTACCAAAAGCCAGATTTTCTCCTGTTACCATGTAGTATGTCCCATTCACCATCCACCCCGCATTCCCTCTGGCAACTACCACACTGCTGTTTGTGTCCTTGAGTTTCACTTTTATACCCACATATCAGTGGAGTCATATGGTTCTTAATTTTTTCTGACTTATCTCACTTAGCATGAGTTTCTTTGGTGGAAAGGTTAGTATTCCCACTTTTATCCATGAAAAAAAAAAGTAACCAAATTTGAGCCTCGGAATGGGAAGGAAGGATCCAGTAAGAAAAGGAATAAAATCAGGTTTTAGTCCTAAAATTTGAATACTCAAAGTAATGGCTTGAATTTGTTCCCTAAGAATTGAAGATAAGCAACATCTTTTATATAATTACCATCTCACCTAAAATGATAAAATTAAGATATATGTAATTAGTATGACTCACCTATAAAATATTTAAAAAATAATTATCAATGATGATGTTGACTATGATGATGATAAGAGTTATACCATACTTTTAAAAAGTAGTCTCACATGTTTCTTTGTATTGCCTTTAAAATGGCTTCTAATGTTAGCATGGCTGGAATTAGTAATAAGAAATGGCTTTCAGTCTCTCACTACCATAGTCTCCTTTTCGAGAGTATTCAAATGGGTCAATGTTCCAAATAATTAATGGTGTCTTGAAATTGACACAATAGTCCTGATGAGGTGTAGGTAAGTGCAGCATGGAGGCACCATGGTCATGCTCCGCATTCGTGCCTAGATAATGGTGGTAGGGTGTGGTGATGACAACCGTGCTGCTTGGGCTTGAATCCCTGTTGAGCTACTCACTGCAATGTGATCTTTAGCATGTTATTTCTTTTTCGTTTTCTTATTTGAAAAAACACACAAAAAATGTATGTTCTAGGAGACATTGCATTTTCGCAATTGGGTTGTAACCCTCTTCACTCACACTTCTCTTTTTCCTTGTACTTTCCTAAAGCAAAATGGAAATCTGATAACTCAGAATAAAAGTCAATAAAAACCTGAATCGCCAAATGAATGCAATGATCTGTGACAGAAACAATGATTATCTACCTGTGGGGCAAATATTCAATAAGTGGCCAGTCATTTTTTGCTACAGTTGTGGATTGAGCAGGTCCTGTGGCTACATTTGCCTGTATTACCCATTACTTTCTCTAGTGTGAATTATTGATAACATTTTTTGGTGGATTTTTCTTGGATTGATTAAAATTTATAACTGAAGCAAATATTTTCAAAATGTGACAGCTATTGTGGGGGTGGGACATGTATAGATTGAGTCAGAATGGGGGGAACAGCTGTTTATGAGATACTGGCTTCATCATTTTACTACCTTTGTAAACTTAATTAACAAACATCTGCATCCTGCTATCTATTCCCCAAGGTTCTGACATTTTCCACACATTAAAATACCTTCATTTTTTTAAATTGAACATTTCCATGCAGCTATTCTGACAGTTACCAATTGGGGACGTGTCAGGTGTAAAGCTATTCTTTTGAGGCTTTAATTGGTCAGAATATCAGTGCATTTTTTGACCCCTAATCATGGGAAATGGGATGAAAACTGGGTACTTCACATCTTCTTACTTTCTGTCCGATTGCACAGCTGTCAGCGAAAAATTCAAGATCCCTTCCATGTCTGCAGTGCATATATAACTGTTTCAGATCAATTCAGGTTCCGTTTTAAAAATAACCAGTGATTCACTATGCAGATCTTAGATGTATTTTTACACTCCCAGGTATATTCCTTTGTCCCTCTGATGCCTCTTCAAAAACTACCCCTGGTTTGATGTTCCTCAATAATGGCAGATTTATTGCTGTGATTACAAGGAATGGGGAAATCTGTCTGCGTCTCTTTCATACAAATGTGAGGGCTTGATATGGATTTTGATGGAGCAGGACAAAATTACCTTACCTCCTGAAGACTGCCGGTGAGGGAGTCTGTGGGCAAAAGATGCTAACTGTGTCTGAAAGCCCTCTGAACTATGCCCATTTCTCTTAACGTTATTTCAAAGGCCAACCCTGGCAACCAACTGATTGCTCAGCCTGCGTTACCCATGGCCTGTGTAGTTGCCACCATTTAAATTGGCTCCCTGGCTTCTGGCGATGATAGTTAATATTTTCGAGGGCTACATCTCAGTGCCAATGGAATATTGTTTGGAAATGGAAAGTTACAGACGTAAGTTTTTTTAAAAAAAGTATTCATTTTTATAGAAGGAAATGTGTTCTTTTAATATGCTGCGATTATTTTTAGATGTTGAGATGAGAGCATGACTCACCATCTTCCATTTCATCCACCACTTGTGCCGGCCCCCACCCATCTTGCCTGACACGCTGTGCTGATGAAGGGATGGCAGCCTGTTCTCCACAGTGTGGCCATCGTCGCAGGTGGCAGCAGCTTTGAGAAAACATGGGGCGCTCTGCTTCTTGCTTACAGACTCCCAGACTCCACATCAGTGTTCTGTGGGTCAGTGCACTCTGTGAACTAAAGTGTGTATCATCACATAGGGCATTCAATGGGGGCGCTACTTTCCAGTGGTGGTTAGCAATCAAGTTTCAGAATATTAGAGATTTTGATTCAAATTTGACCCTCACCTCTTAGAAGTTGCTCACACTAGGTGAGGTTTGTAACCACTTTGAACATCTTTTTTTTTCTACAAGGGAATGAATCATACTAAGCTAATGGGATTATTTGAAATATTCAATGAGATTATGATCATGAAGAATTTAGCTCAGTGCTTTGCACAGAGTATGCAAACCATTTTGCTGTTGTATAGTAAAGGTCGTTGTTGTGACCATAGTGATTTCCAACTATAGCCCCTCCCATTTTCTTAGCTGCAAAATTAAAATAGGTCTGTAACATCCACTAGAATTTCATGAGGCTAAATTTCTACATACTCGTATGAACATGGTATGATTTTGGAAAAGGATCCTAAGAAAATCCAAGGTATTATTGCTGTTACTGACAGTTAAATCTGGGGGACGATTTAATTTATGGCATTGAAAAAGAAATTTCCTTTGCCCGTTGATTTTTCTTATGCTTAAGAGACAATTATTTATTTGTAGTCAATTTTGTCAAGCCTTAGGCATGATTCATGTTCTGTCTCATCCCCGGCCAAGATGCCTGCCCACCCACCCGCTCCCCCACACTCCCCAGCTCTGTCTCATTGCTGGCCCACTGCTCGTATTTTCAGAATTACCCTTTGTAGGTTTTTCCATTATTTCTCTGCCCACCTTGCTCATTCCAAAAGTAGTTTATGCTTAGGCTAATTTCACAGACTGACCAGAAGAAATGTAGTCACTGTAAAATACTCTTTTTTTAAAAAGAAATAACAGAAGAGTCCTTAAATTATTGTGTACATCAGTATCTTCTTCTGGCAAACCCCTCCCCAAAGTCCCTAATTTTCATTGCCCATATGACTAGTAGGTAGACATGTTAGAATTTCTTTGTCAAGCCAGCTAAGTGACAGAAAACTATTGTAATAGAACTATATCAAATTATTATTTTTTTAGAAGGATGTAAGCGATGATGCAGAGATTTCTCCTTCCTCAGTCAGACGTTGTGCTTCCTGACACAAACTTAAAGGTCAGAAAATTGTAGAGGATGTTTCAAAAAAACAAACAACCATCTCCATAATGATTTGTCTGGTGATCCCTTCTATTCTTGCCTCCTTTTCTCTCTTGGCAAAGAGAAAGAGAGAGAAAGAAGATTCTCAAAACTAGTGACATATTGAAAATGAAATTGGCAAACGGCCCTCTTTCTAAGGGGAGGGTGAAAATATCAGTTGACTGTTAGTGATTCAGAAATGAAATTTTGGTATATTTTAAGTCCATTTTAGAAGGAGGGATGGGAAATATGAAGCTAAGAAGAAACAATTTAAAGAAAAAGTAATCTTTTTGGTTCCTACATGGTGTGGATAGCCATATGGTGAAATGAAAAAGGGCAATGACCAAATGTATCTTTCCCAAGATCCAATTCATATAAAAATATATATTCCATAATTATTTTTGCTTTAGTTATATATACGTGTGTATATACATATACATATACATATACATATACATATACATATACACTGAGTGGCCAGATTATTATGACCACCTGACGTTTGTAGAGAAATTAGCTATAATTTCGTGCTGAAGTTGCTAGAGCACCAGACCATTATAAATAGGGAAACAGGTTGTTTACCACGACAGTAGAAGTGATTTTTTCTGAAGATATGGGTAAACAACATGATTTAACAGCCTTTGAACGTGGGATATATTTGAATGTGAGTGGCCAGATTATTATGACCACCCCATCAGTACTTCATTGGGCCACCTTTTGCCTTCAATACTGCAGTGATTTTTCTTGGCATTGACTCCACGAGATGTTGAAAGGTGATGTGAGGAATCTGACACCATGCCTGATGGGTAGCACTGTCCATTTCTGTGAGATTTGATGGTTGTGGAACCAGCTGCCTGATGGCTCTTTTAACTTCGTCCCACAAATTTTCAATTGGATTGAGATCTGGTGATTGTGGGGGCCACCTAAGCAAGGTAAAGTCTCCCTCATGTTCTTGAAACCACTCCTGCACAATACGAGCACATTGTCTTGTTGGAAGAAGTCATCTCCATTTGGATACGACATCAACATGATAGGATGAACTTGATCAGCAACGATACTTAGGTATGTTGTGCTATTCAGATGTTGTTCCACATGAATTAAAGGGCCCAAATCATGCCAGGAAAATATGCCCAAACCATAACACTGCCCCCACCAGCTTGAAGGGTCATACTCATGCATGTGGTGTGCATGCTTTCATGCTGTTTCTGCCAAATTCTCACTCTGCCATCTGCATGATGCAACTGGAAACGTGATTCATCAGACCACATGACTTTTTTTCCAATGCTCGACTGTCCAATCCTTGTGTTTCTGTGTGAATTGGAGACGTTTTATCTTGGTAACTGCAGACAGCAAAGGTGTTCGAACAAGCCTTCGGCTTCCATATCCCATACGATGCAGTCTATGGCTAATTTGCCTATAAACGTCAGGTGGTCATAATAATCTGGCCACTCACGTTCAAATATATCCCACGTTCAAAGGCTGTTAAATCATGTTGTTTACACATATCTTCAGAAAAAACTCACTTCTACTGTCGTGGTAAACAACCTGCTTCCCTGTTTATAATGGTCTGGCCCTCTAGCAACTTCAGGGCGAAATTATAGTTAATTTGCCTACATACGTCAGGTGGTCATAATAATCTGGCCACTCAGTTACCAGATATATATATATCAGAAGCCCATCGCGTGGCCCGCCCACCCACCCACTGCTCTGCCTTGACACCCAAACCTCTCCACGCAGAGCTCCAGTGCACCTGGCCCAGCCCCCTGACCCCTCTGGCCTTCTCTGGCCTCTTTAAGCCCCTTCCTCAGTCCCTTGAGTCACCTCGGGCTGGTCCAGCCTTCTCTGGGCACCTCCCCGCTTCTGTCCCGTCTCTGGAGCAACTCGGCTACTCTGCCCCATCATGGCACCAGAGGAGAGCATGGAAACCTCCTGCCTGCTGCGCTGTGCTCCTTCCTCAGGCAGGTGAGCAGCAGGGCACTATGAGTACGAGTGGTGGGTGGTGAAGGACTGGTGAGGGGGGTGCTACGGGCTCTCCCGGTCACAGGCCTCCTCCAGGAGCCTCTCCCCGCTTCCACCCCATCTCCGGGAGCAATGCCCCGCCGTGCATGCGCAGGCAGCATCCTTCTTAGCAGTCATGACTGTGACACCGTTAGGACCAATTAGCATATTACCTCTTTATATATATATATATATGTATATATATATAGATAGATACATACACATAGTTGTTGTATATGTGTATATAATTGTAGTCATAAATAAAAATTATGATTTCATGGACACAAACTTTTTGGGGGCAAATATGCAAGACACTGTTAATAGTAGTTGCATCTGGGGAGGAGGATTGTGGGTCTCCCTGGCATACTTCCTATTTGTTTGATATCTTTTGTACTATTTGTATTATTTTTATTTCATTGCTTGTTTGTTTTCTAGCTTATACTATAGGGTTTCACAGATAAAGGCAAAAAAAGGTTTAGCAGAGTTTTCAAAATTTTATAGTGGATGAAATTTAACCTTATGCATTAATTTTTCAGTTGGCAAAAATATATCAGCAATTCCATTTTCATAGAAATATAGCTAAAAAAAACACACACCATTTAATCTGATTCACTACTCTCTTGTTATAAAGGAAACTTTCTAATGTTATTTCTATATAGAGGTCTTTATCCCAACCTTGGTTAAGTGACTCTGGTATTTGCTTAAAGCTGACTATACATTTCTTAGCTCTTGTCATAATTTTAATGAATTATTTTTCTCCCATTAAACTATAAACCAAGAAAACAATGTTGTCTGTCTTGTCCACCATTTTACACCCAGTTATTAGAGGACCAGGAAACTAGTTTGATACTCATGTCACTTAATGGGTCAATCAACCAATCCTGGAATGTAGGAAATGTTTATCTAAAACAACAACAACAACAACAACAAAACGATGGCTCTAGCAGATTTGGCTCAGTGACTAGAGTGTAGACCTGCGGACTGAAGGGTCACAGGTTTGGTTCTGGTCAAGGGCACGTACTTTGGTTGCAGGTTTGGTCCCTGGCCCAATTGATGTGTCTCTCTCATATTAATGTTTCTCTCTTTGTGTCTCCCCCCCTTTTTTCCACACTCTCTAAAAATTAATGGGGGGAAAATGATAGATTTATTTTTAATGCTCTTTTTTGTTAATTGCTCATTCATTTATTCCACAAATAATTTATTGATATAACTTTATAGAACTGTGCTAGAAAACATACTTAATGCTCATGGAATTGTGTACTTGAGTACAACCTAAATCGGCTCCGTATGTTTTGTCATTGATTACAGGGTAGAAAATAATTGCACCTGATTCATCTCACACATGGGTTTAATGCTAATCTCTTTTATTATTAAACACTTAACATTTACAGTTCAGAAGCTTTGAAATTCTCTCGTCATAGTGTTATGCTGGCATGAGCAGAAGTATTGCATGCTGTTGCATATTTTACCATCTTTTGAGGGTGGTATGACATTAAAGATGACATAGTACTTATCATGCAGATGAAGAAATAAATATGTCCTAACTACAAAGAGTAAAGATTTATAGATGTGAAATTCCTTAGCATGCCAAGAAGGGCATTCTACATTCTGTATAAATCCCGAGGTCATTAAATGTCTAAGGAAACATGAAGTAAATCAATGTCTTTAGAGATAGCTGGTAATGGTTACTTACGGAATTGACAACAGCAAGATAAGCTTTGTATCTCATTGGCTGTAAAGTGAGCAGTTTTGCTTTTCCTTCTTATGCAGGTATGCAGATCTCATTGGCGATGAGGCCCACCAATCCTCCCTTTCCCAAGCATGTTAATGAGAATGCACAAGCATACAGTTTATTAATCAGTTTCAATTCTTTAAATGAATAATGAATGAAATGAAATGGATAATGTTGTAAGGTATCATGATTTTTTTTTTTTGTAAATCAAACATAAATCATTCTCTCTGGCAGAGTTTGAAGGCATTAGAATTCAAAGGACTTATTTATGCCATTCATTGAAAACCTCTTGGAAGTACTGACTCGTGGGGAACAGTTTCTTTTTTTTGAAATTAAATCTTTATTGTTGAAAGTATTACATATACGTATCTTCCCTTTCCCCCCATTAACCTGTTGTAGTCCAAACAACTTCTTAAAAATGAAGCAGTTTGCCTAGAATGTGCAACTCATAATAATGATGTGCCCAGCTTCTGATCTTTGCTACTTGATTCATGGATACACACACAAGGCGTATAAGGATAGCAGACATATAAAGTCTGATAAAGAGAATTTTGGAGAGATTTATGAAATAAATTACAAAAGGATGAGAATCATTTTTTTTTGTTTTAAATAGGATCCATATAACAGAAAAACCAATGAAAAGCATTTAGTTAATAAATGTTATATTTTTTCACGTATAATAGCGAACAAGTCTTGTTTTCTGAACTGACTTGGTATTTTAATATCCCACACACAGTGGATGAAAACATTGAGGGGGCTGCTATACTTGCCTCTGGAAACTCCTCACTGCTTCTGACTTCACGACTCTCTTCAAGTGATAGGACTACGGCTGAATGGAAAGGACAAGGACCTTGTAATTAGAAAACAGGGGTTCAATTATTATTATTTTCATTTATTAGCTTTGTAAAGGTTTGTATGTTCAAATTTGCTTTAGATACTAATTTTTAAAGAAATAAATTTTGAGACATGGTCAAAGTTTCCTTATATATCCCCCTGTACTTTTTCCAGAGAAGAATAATCGCTATCTGGAAGTGGTATGGTATTCTCACGCAGGTTTTCATAATTTTTCAACATATGTATGTACCCAAAACAAAATACTTAGTATTCCCTTCTGAACTTTTCCCCATAAATGTTCTCGATTTGTATGGCTTATATTACATCTTGCTCTTATTACTAATATAATTAATATTTTTAAATTTAAACTCTTACATTTTAACAGTAGTTATGTTAGCAGTGAAATGCCAGAATGTTTGTCATACAGCAATATCCTATCTATAAATAAATTTGTGTCCAAGGTTACAGATCTGCTTAAAGTGTCTACTTTTCTATCTCTACAAAAAGCAAATACTATCCAATTCTTTAGCAATATGGCATCTCCATATCTTGTCAGGAAATTCTAAAAAAAATTTCTTTAGCATTTTGCCATATTAAGATGTTATAAATCAGATTGTAAATTTCTTTGAAAAATCACTTTCACTTCTTAATTGGAATTTAATTTATTGTATTATTTGAAGATAACTGACTTATGTGCTATATTGTGCTCTCATTCATTACCATAAAATAGAAACCATTTTTGTAAGATCACTGTCATATATCCTTCTTTCTTTCCTTTCTTTTTTTTATGGGAAACCTTTTAAGTCATTAATACAGAGGAACATGGAGAATAGAAAACAAATGTGGAAGACAATAAGCAAGAGGATGATTGATAAGCAAATTAAAGGACCCAGCAGAGCAAAATTACAATCTAGCATAGAGAACAGCTTGGGGTGAGCCTTTTACTGGACAAAACATGAAAGTCATAGGAATTGGAAGAACGGGGGTACCCTTCATAAACCAGGAGAGAAGAGAAGCCTAAAATAAGAAAGGTTGGGTTAATGCTGTTTGATGAGCAGTTAGATTTTTAGATCCTTATCCTTCCTTTGCTCTATTGACTGACTTCTTTTTTTCTGCCCCATTAAATGTATAGGGATTTACTATTTTGAAAGAGTAATTCAGAACATCTTTGAATTGAAGATGCTAGGCACAGTTGAAATCAGTGTTACCCTCCTGAAAAAAAGGGGAAGATTAGGTAATAGTATATACTGAAGGATAATAGAGACCCTGAGATCTATACCCCCATTTTACCTCCAGAATGCTGGTAACCAAGTCCTTTTACCAAAATTAAGGAGATTGAAGGACTCTTCTAAAGATGTCTGATAAGCTGATGAAAAGAGTAACAAATGGTACATCTATATCATGCTGTAAAGTACAATCAGTCTTTTTAAATTGCCAATTCTTAATCATTTCTACAAAATCAATTATGTTCAGACAGGAGAGGAAAGTTATTGACAAGCAAGAAATGGACAAAAACAAATCAGAGAAATCATCTTGATGGAAAAAGATACTATGGGGGGACTTCTAAAATACTATAATTACTATACAATTGGAGAATATAATGCATCTGTGAAACATGATATGAAAAAGATTTTTCAGTGAACAGATAAGGATTCTTGGAAATTATAATTATGAGAATAAAATAAAAAGTATAGTTTAAGTGTTAGAAAATATAGTTGAGAAAGTTTTTTCAAAATTAGAGCAAAAATGTTTTAAAGATATAAAAGAGAAGATAAAAGGAATAGAACATATGAATAATAGGTGATCCAGGAAGAGAACAATGAGAAAGAAATTATGAAAGAATCAATACAAAGAATTTTTCCAGACTTTCAGATTCAAACTAAAAGGGCAATCAGACTAGATGCCTCGTTATTACATAAGAAACAATGTTCTTAAACATTCTTGTCTTTGGAATAATTAATATCATATATATGTTCAAATTTGTCTATAGCTTCAACGCAGACAAACACACACACACACACACACACACACACACACACACACACACTCAAGTGTTTTCCCATGGAACAAAATGGCTTATGACATTTACTTTTTCTCAGGATATGTTTTTTTTTAATTGCTTATTACTATTAAGTGGAAAAACTTGTTTGTGTGTGTGTGTGCATTGTTCTTGTATGCAACGAATAACCTTGCTTAGGTTTTTTGTTTGTTTTCAATGATGTTTGTATAGATTTTTTCAAATCTACTATGTAGAAAACTAAACTATTCCTAAATAAAGATAATTATATCTATTTCTTTGTTATGCATTGGCTAGAATTCCCAGTGAAATGTTAACTATGATGTTTTTAGTGAACTTTGTGTATTGAATGTAGCAGATTAAGAAAAACTTCTCTATTTCTACTTTGCTAAAATTTTTTTTATGACTATATTGAATTTTACCTCCCTCTTAATCTACTGGTGTTTCTAATTACATTAATTAGTTTTGGGTCATGCTGTGAATTTTTTTAAATTAATATATCTGAATTTAGTTTTTAATGTTTTAATTTGGATTTTGCTTGTAAGTTAGTTTTGCCTACACTTTTGCTTTCTTTTACAGTCATTTTTGTACCTTAACACTAAGTCCATACATATAAAACTCACAAAATAAGTTTGGAAATATTCACTTTTTTTCTATTCTCTTCAACATTTTATTTTTATAAAATAGAGATCATGTATCTGCTCCTTGAATATTTGGAAAACTCTTTTTTACTATAGTCAATATGTGATGTTTATTCTATGGGTAGATTTTTTTTAATATAAAGCCTATTTATTCATGATAAGCTTTGCCAGTCACTACAGCATTATATTGGAACTCTTGATTTTAAGTTTCATTTTTATCATTATCTCATGGGAATTATGAAGATTTTCTTTTCTTCTTTAAATTCTTTGCTAAGTGTTCAAATTTTTAAAATTCAACTAATTGATTTTTAAATTAAACTAATTCAGTGGGTGTGCCTCACTCACAAAAATCTTTGAAGAGTTGCAACCTTTATTGGTTCTGCCACTACTTGACATTTGAGTAGTTCAAGCCAAACTCTTTTAAATATCAAAGGATAAAACAATCTGGTTGCTATCTGGATTTCATTAGAAACAGTAAGACATGGCTTGTCCTCAATGAAACAATGGATGGAGTTAAGGCAAAGCAAATATAGATATAAAACATGTCAAAATGAGATAAGGTCAGGGGGAATTGAAAGACATTGCTATAGTCTTGTATGATCTGATTCCTGTTATGTGATCTCTCCTATATGGGTTACACTCCTACTTATTTATGCCTATTGACTATGTTCTAGCCATCCTGAACTTTTTTTCTGGATCTCAGATACTCTAAGGCAGTGGTTCTCAACCTTCCTAATGCCCCGACCCTTTAATACAGTTCCTCATGTTGTGGTGACCCCCAATTTCATTGTTACAAATTGAACATAATTAAAGCATAGTGATTAATCACAAAAACAATATGTAATTATATATGTGTTTTCTGATGGTCTTAGGCGACTCCTGAGAAAGGGTCGTTCAACCCCTAAAGGGGTCGCGACCCAAAGGTTGAGAACCGCTGCTCTAGAGATACAGATAGAGCATGATGCTTTAAATTATATCAGGTACACTATATCATCTTATATCACTTCAATTCATTCACAAGTAGTAAGTTCTATCATAATTATCATTGTTACCAAATTATCTTTTTTATAAAGACCCCACTATATTTTCCTGTTCCATCATGTAACAAGAAATGGGCTAAGCAGCATCAAGATGACATGTATTAAAGGTTATATACCTTGTTTTTCTCCTATACTGCTATACTATATTGAGACCAATGTGATTTCTTTGTGGTTATGGCTCAAACAGTACTGTTATGTTCCTGCAGATTTTATATAAAATGATGTCTAGCTAGACAAATAATATTAATAAGCATATCATCATCATCATCATCAACATCAACATTTTAAAGACCTGTGAGGAATCACTCAGTCAAAGAGAATCCAGATGGCAAAAATCAATGAAGATTTCAAATATATATATATATAAAACTCAATTTCTCCAATGCAGGATGAATGCAAGGCATGATATTTTTATGTTACTCATATTCAGATCCAGATATCCCCCAGCTTGTAAAAGTAAAGAAATCCATTTTCATATAATTGAGAGCTATTTTCCCACCATAGGGAAGCACTCAGTAAAAAGTAAGTGGTTTTTAGGACTGAATCTGACTGCTCTCCCTCAGCAATCCCATCCTGTCATCTAACCACATGTGCTCCTGATCCAAATCACCATGCATATGTATGGCCATATGCTTCCTCCTTGTGGGCCTCCTTAGTCTCATCATTTGGTTCAATATCAACATTCCCATCCCCTTCTTTGCAGCCCCACACATTATTTTGGACTCATTGCACCGCTAGCCACACCTCAGGAAATCTGTCGCTATCAAGAGGGAAAAGCTATCATTGCCTGAGATGTGTGAAGGTTGTCATAGTCTGGCCATCTATGCAATAATGCTGTTTTTGATCGACTTCTCCTCTGATCTGTCATCACAGGAAATTCAGTGTTTTTCTCTGCTTTGTAAGTCATAGTGTAGCATGAAGTTCTTTGCCATCATTCACTTCTCAAATGAATTAAGTTCTCAGAATAACTCTGAGGGGAACTGAGTTTTGCATGTGTTTCTAGCAGCTTTGTCTGCAGCAGAGGTGATCTAGAATACCCAAGGGAGCTTTAGTGAGAAATTCTATCCAACTCATCACCCATGAAATATAAGTGAGAAATAGTGGGGGTGGGATTCAGTGGCAAGGGAACAATGCAATAGAAATATGAAGAGAGACACTGCCCCTTCAGCACTCTGCCCAAAGTTACTCAAAATAATTTTTTTCGCTATGACCTGGCCACTTTTCAAACTGCTATCTGCTCTGGAGCTCAGAGCCAGTGAGTTTGTGTGTCTGGGTCCTTTAAGAATGGAGGCCTGTTTTCCTATAGCCATTCCGCTCTCTCAGATGTACCAGGTAAACCCTGCTGGTTCTCAGAGCCAGATCTTATGGGGGCTCTTCTTCACTGTGTAGGTCCCCTGAACTGAGGGTCTAATGTGGGGCTTGGATCCCTCACTCTTCAGTGGGGTTGTTATATCTCTCCCACTTGTGAATCACCACCTCAGGGGTGTTAGTCCGGACCAGACCTGTCTGTGCCCCTACCTGTCTCTCAGTGGCTTCTTTTTTATAGCCTCAGTTGTAGGAATTCTGTTAGCTAGTCGTCAGGTCATCCTCAGATGGTTGCTCTATATTTCTTGTAGTTTTGGTGTGTCCCTGGGAGGAGTTGAGCTCAGCATCTCCCTACTCTACCATCTTCCTTGCAAAATCATTACCAATTTTAAATATAATTTAAGAGGATAACTCTTTTGTGGGAACCCTGAAGTTATATAACTTAGATTTTGTAATTCATACATTCAGATGTATTGTGTTCTTATTGGAACAGCAGAAACATTTCACAAAAGTAACTCAACTTTTTAACTTCTTAATACATGCATATCCTTGTTTCTGTCTTGCTGATGAAGAAGGAAAGACAGAAGGGGGCAGGGACTATGGGTTTTTCCATATTTACCTTTCTTTCTATGTGGTCATTTTGAGCCTAAGTGGTTGCCTGATACAGGGAAGTAACATGACTGAAAAAGATACGATAGGGTTTCTTGGTCACTCTTGTTTCTTAGAATGTCATTATCTTCTTTTTAGATTTGAAGCAAGTTCTGGTTCAAATGAAGTGTGGCCTCTTAGGGCTCTGCTCACTCTGTTGTAAACTTAACAGGTTTACGTTTTACTTATGTCTCAGTGAATGACTCCACATTCTGAGTCCATTGAAATAATTCTGTTTTCATGGGACCTAATGAATGCTATATGCAAATGGGGTGACAAGGAATATGGAACACACATATTACATGAATCTTTTCTGCCCTATTGTCCCATTGTACTTCCTTTCAAAATTCAGGTTCAAAGACAAAAGTATTAAGAGTTGCTACACAGTGACAGCATAGCATTAAACTAAGTACAAAACCCTTCTGATGTCAAGGTCCTGTGTAACTACACAATTGTACTCCCATAGAAGTGACCCTGTCTATTCTGTACTGTCGCCTTGGTAACAGGGAATCTCTATTTGAGGACCTACCGTTGTGTATTATGTTCAGCCTCATATTCAGTCATGCTGGTATATCCTGAATCATGAAGGATAAGCTGCCCAATCTGCTAAAAACAAAGGAATGCCCATGGGGTGACGAAATTGAGAACAAATTCACTCAAGTAAATTTTACTTAAACAAATGTAGGAGCTTTTAAATATATCTGAATCTCAGGGTACCCAATATCAGTGGACTTATTCTAAGGAATAAGGAAAGGATGACACATTAAAGAGTGAGCACAATCAGCATAGGGATGTCTTGATATAATCTTTGTAACACTTGAGAAGCAAAAGTCCCCATTGTCATCTGTAGGAGCGGTGCACATGAAACAAACTTCATTAAGATCCCATCCTATCTAATAATAGACAAACATGGTAATTGACTGTACCTTCGCTACGCCTCCCATTGGCTAAACAGTGTGATATGCAAATTAATGCCAACAAAGATGGCAGCTAATTTGCATACTGCAGGCGGGGCTGGCCGCGGGCCCTGGGCCCCGGATCCGTGACCTGGCGAGGGAGCAAAGCAGCGGAGAAGGGAGAGAGCCAAGGGCTAAGCGGGGAAGGAAGGGAGCGAGGCAGCGGAGAAGGGAGCAAAGCCCCCCTAGGTGGGCTTCGCTCCCTTCTTTACTTCGCTCTGTTCTCAGGAAGCCCTATTCTTGCAGGAATCTTCCTGCAACGGGCATCTAGTTTTAAATATAATCTATGTGAGGTCCAGAGAGTTAATGATGTTGCCTAAGGTCACACAGAGGATACTGGAGGCCAGGTTTGAGAGCAGGTGGTGAGCAGGTGCAAAGGATGACTCAGGGGATTTCTGCACTGTCTACATGTGATATTCCTCTTTAAAACCTGCACTACACCCCTCTTTCCCAGAGGTTGAATCTTACAGCCAGGTAAAAAAAAGTGTTTTAGTTCCTTTTTTGAAGAAGGTATACATGGTTCGATTAGGTGGGAATAAGCATCTCCTCAGAATTGGTCTACAGAATTGTTTTTCAAACTTTTTGGTACCTCCCATACATTTTACATCAGTATCAAGTATGCATAATCATATCTTATATCATCTACTCTGTGCCTTAGAGCCTGATATTTTATTCTATTCTATTTTTCATTTCTAAAAATGTAAGTTGACAAACTCACTCAATAAATTGAAAAACCAATTAGTGGTAATTTGAAAAATATGACTAGCTGATAAGAATCTATCTCTCCCAGGGTTTTGGAATGGAGACTAAAAGACAGCTAATTAAGTTTTATGTGACCCTAAAAATGACATTTGGATTGTATTTATTGTTGTTAGAGGGAAGCCATATCCTTCCACCTCTTATCTACTATGCTTCAAAATAAATAAATAAATCCATACATTTATGAATGAAAGCTGGCCTTGGAAGAGAGGGAGGGAGGGAGATTTTCAGATATAAACAAATAAATGTAGGAGCAGATGAAACAACCACCCAGTTCTTGTTTCCAGGCCCTTCTGAGGCCTGGTTATATTCCTCCATTTGACTTTTATTGAGACTCCTCTATTTTTTTAATATATATATTTATTGATTTCAGAGAGGGAGGGAGAGAGAGAGAGAGAGACATCAATGATGAGAGATAATCATTGATCAGCTACCTCCAACCCAACCACTGAGCCACATTGGCTGGGGCGACTCCTCTAGGTTTTAAGTGAGCTCTAACTTACTTTGTTGGGTTTCAGAATAGAGAATCTCTGATCACAGAAGCATGAGAAACCCATGAGGCTTGCCCAGGAAGTGCTGGGCAGTATTCACACGGAGCAATGCTTCCTACCCCATACTTGCTGTGTTTGCAAAAGACAAAGAGGAAGGGAATGACTTATAATACTTAATTTTGACCTTTGATATGTTTAGTCAATTATTAATTATTTGGATTAGAGAAACAAAAATACTGGATTGCTTAAATAATCACCAGAAGAACCATGTGGGTTTCAGTTCTTTTTTACTTCAACTGAGTTTTAAGTCATCATTTCTATTGGTTCTTTTTTAATTGAATTTATTGGGGTAGCATTGGTTAATAAAATTATATAGAGTTCATGCCCTAACCAGTTTGGCTCAGTGGATAGAGCGTTAGCCTGCAGACTCAAGGGTCCCAGGTTTGATTCCGGTCAGGGGCATGTACCTTGGTTGTGGGCACATCCCCAGTGGGGAGTGTGCAGGAGGCAGCTGATCGATGTTTCTCTCTCATCGATGTTTCTAACTTTCTATCCCTCTCCCTTCCTCTCTTTAAAAAATCAATAAAATATAATTTAAAAAATTATATAGGGTTCAGGTGTACAATTCTATAATGCATCATCTGTATATTATGTGTTCATCCCCCCAAGTCAAGTCTCCTTCTATCACCATTTATCCCTCCTTGATCTTCTACCTCCCCTTTCCCTTTGGTAATCACCATACTGTTGTAAAGCATCAGGCACTACTGGTTCTATGAGTAAGACAGGAGAAGTAAACATTGTCCAAATATAAAAAACTCCACTTACCCAGTTGATAGGATTATAATAATTTCAATAACCTAGAGACAGAAACATATTCTACAGTCAGAAATATGGAATGTTGCAAAGGCCTTGCAGTAAATATTATTTTTTTTAATGTTGATTCTCACAACATTAAGCCTAAAAAGAATACATTTGAGAAATAGTCATGAATTCTGTCGTAGGCTTATCTCTAATTGACTCTAAATTCAGTGTTGTGGAAACTGCCAATTTTGTTTTTGTCCCTTCCACCTCTACAACAGGGAACAGACATTGTCTAGTGTTTCAGTGACACTTGTAAATCCCATAGTTAACAGGTGACTTCTCCTGTGGAATGCATCATTGTTTCAACTAATCTTGAGTGACAAAGGCAATTCCAAATGCCACTTACTGGCATTAAGTTCTGCTTTCAACCCCACTCATTCCCGGAAGCCATGATCTCTTAGGTCTGTAGAATGAGAATAAGAGAAGCTGACACAATTACGAACTAAACTATATGTTGTCCCTAAACTCAAATTCATGGAGATAAAGCTGCTTTAAGAAGTTTTTCATGATCTCTTTCCCTATCTCTACTTCATAAGCTTCAATACTTATGTATAACAGAAAAGCTGACATATAGTAGAAACTGAGCTGTCATGACTCCCAAAGCAGCTTTAAAATATATGGGAATAAGTGAATGAATTATACATAGGACATTTCACAATCTAGACTTCATGATTCAGCCTCTTCTTAGTTTCATTCATTAATTTCTCCATTAATAATTATTTCACAAGCACTTATATACAAGGTAAGTGCTAGGTAATAAGATTATAGTAATATATTTAGTTAATTATATTTTGTAAAGATGAATGTGTGTGTGTTTGTGTATATATATGTGTGTGTGTGTATTCCATTTCACATGTTCTTCCTATATACAACTCTCACTTTACCCACTGAGATGGGGAGACAGGTGTATGCAACCCTACTTTGAACCTGAATGAACTTTTATAACTACCTCAATTAACAAAATGCAACAGAAGTGACACTACATGACACCTATGGCTAACTCATATAAGGTGAGAGATCTATCTTCAAGTTCACTGGTGGAATCTATGTAAGTGTAAAGACCATATGCAGAGGTCGAGGAACACTGGTACTGAGATTCCTAGCCAGTGTCTCAATAATCCAAAATGAGTAAATGAGATTTACATAACGAGCCCTCAGTCTTTGATCCTTTGGCTGAACTCTGCCTTGTTCAAACACAGAAACCAGGAAAGATAAGAAATGGCAATTATTATTTCAAGCCACTTAGTTTTGGAATAATGTGTGATATGGCCAAAGTAATTGTGACAGAGAGGAAAATGAGGCAGGCCCCTGTTCTCTTGGAGATAACAGTTTGTTGAGGGAGTCTAGTATTAATCTAACATGACTATAAACAGCTGTAAACTCTAATTGCAAGTTGTGAAAGCTAGAATATAAACTCAATGAGAACACAAATGTGTCTATATCACTCATTGTCTTATCAGCAAGGCCTAATACAACAATATAGTAACTCCATAATTGTTGAATGGGCAGATGAATGAAGCGAATGTTAAGAAACAAGTATACAAGATATATGAAAGCATATATCAAGGAACGTGAATAAGCCAGGGTAATTTGGACAGCTTGTCTAGAAGAATATTTCATAAGCCTGCAGGAATAACATGTCAAAATTTGACTGGGAGTAAGGAACATGGGTCACAAAAGGCACTAAAATAAGGTCAGTATGGGTAGACAGCAAAGGGTGAAAGCATAAGTGTCCATGATAGGGAATTAAGGTTTATTCTAAGACTAATGGGAAACCATTCATGTACTTTAAACAAAGGGAATTATATAACAAGATTTTTTTGGGGGTAAAGTTTACTCTGACTCAAATATGGATGGAGGAGTAGGATGGGCAAAAATAAGCAGGTTCAAAACATATTTGGGAAATAAAATCTATAGAACTTGAATGGAGATGGATGACTTTTTTTAAATATATTTTATTGATTTTTTACAGAGAGGAAGGGACAGGGATAGAGAGTTAGAAACGTCGATGAGAGAGAAACATCAATCAGCTGCCTCCTGCACACCCCCCACTGGGGATGTGCCCACAACCAAGGTACATGCCCTTGACTGGAATCGACCCCGGGACCCTTCAGTCCGCAGGCCGACGCTCTATCCACTGAGCCAAACCAGTTAGGGCTGGATGACTTTTATAGAATGAGATATAGGGAGGTATAAAGGACATCTTTAAGTTTCAAAAAGTTAATATATATTGTTAGCATACATTGAAAGAGGAATCATTGAAATAAATTAAAGTTTGGGGTCAAGATCACAAATTTTGCTTTTTCAATATCACAGTGGAAATATCATATAGGTGGTTGGATATATGAAGTTAGAGCTGAAAGGAGATCATTAAACTAGAGATAAAACTTGGCCCTTATGACATAAAGTATAACCGACATTTTTGTCAGGGTCTCTCATTAATCAAAACCAACCAGAAACCAGAGGTTAAGGGAGCTTGTTGATGCAGTCCATTGAGGTCTCCCCCTACACCCAGAGCATGGAGACTATATCTGGAGGGTCAACTTGGAGACTCATCCTAAGTATCTTTTGTAATAAAAGATTGGGCTGATAGTCCCCTTGTTTTGTGTTCAATTAAACTGAACAAATATTTGTTCAGAGCAGAATAGGTACAATAAGAACACACTTTGAGAGGTGAAAAGATGAATAAATCTCATATTCTGTCTTAGAGAACCAGACTAGTAGGCAAGAGACTGGCTATACCATAAAGAAAAGAGAGAGATAATTAAAAGGAGGGATATATTTCTCTTAATCTGTTAGGAGATAAGACTTTGGGATGCAAACTCTTCTTAGCTGGGGAAAATTGCAAATTTTTGTGGTTTGTTTTTCAAATTCAATCTTATTCAAAAATCCACTATGCTAATCAGATGAAAAGGGTGCACTGGTTAGAGTAAGGATGGACCAACTAAGGATGTATCTATAAGAGGCAAAAATCTGAAATTATGTGCAAATAAGACAGAATAAAAATCTAGTGGGGATGGCAGAGAAGTAGTATGGCAATTGCAGTTCAAGTTGATAAGAATTACGATAAAGAAAGTAGAGGAGCTATGGGAGCATGAATGAGGGGAATGAGATGAAGCTGAGGATACATAGGTCAAGAGACACTTTTCAGCAGACCTTAATTATATCTAAACTGTTACCTGAAAAAACTCCATGCAAAGAAGCCAAGAGGGGAAGGATTTTCCAGGCAGAGAGAATAGTGGATATAAGATTTGAGAGAATAGGAACGGTGTTAGCATGGTGTTTCCAGGGACAGGCAAGAGACTGACAATTACTGGAGTTCAAAATGGAAGCTGAAAGCTAAAGACAGGCAGATCAACAAGGTAAATTCATGGTGACAGCATAAAATGGAAAGAGTTTAGATTTTATCTGGAGGGAACTGGGAAGTCACTGAGGAATTTTTAAGCAGGAAGGTCTTTGACCTTAATATATTTGCACTTTAAAACACTATTTCAGTGAATGGAGTGGATTAGAAGAGAGCTAGATGGTAAATGAATACATAGTAAACAGAAAAGAGAGAATGATGACCTGATATATATATATAATATAATTTTTCTTGGTTGATTCCCGCTTATATAAAAACAATCCAAAATACTTGATGAGACTTTTGGGGGTTGTTGGAATGGCTGAGTCAGAATATGAGGGCGGACATTTCTTATTAGACTGATAGCATTGAAGGACTCTAGCCTTGCACTGTCAACCATATGTTTTTCAAAAGTTGTGAGCTTCCTTCTCTTATTACCTTAGGAGTGGGGCACAGAGCTCTCATTTAGTTAGACACGCAGTTGTTCAAGACAGTGTAGGTGGACAGGCACACAACTTGTCTTTACTGTATATAAACATGTCGGCTGATTCTCATCCATCTAAATTAATTAGACCTTTTAATACCAAGAATCAAAGATTAACTAATCAAGTAATGTTAATAACTTAGCCCTGAGTGACAAAGTCCTTAGTCTGTTGAATCCAAAGGTTAAATTTGATTACAGAAATCTTCACAGAGAAAGTTCTTTTTAAAGTATTCACTAACCTCATAAGAGGCAAAGGGATAAAGCAGTTTAAAGTATTCATCCTAACAATTTTAAAAGAGATCCAATCAGAAAGCATAGCTATATTGCTGGAAAATAAACTTCCTGAGAGCAAAGACTATGTTCAATTTGGTCATCACTACATCCTATTATTTCTTAGCATCTAATATTGCCTGGAACATACTAGGTATTCAAAAATATTTCTTGGATAGATGTTGCAACCATCTCAGTTTGATTCAAAAGATTATCATGAAAATATTTGGCTGAAAATTCCCGATATTCTAAGTATGGTTGCTATTAGGGAACAGTTTTTCTCTACCCATCCGAGATGATTTATGTTGTATTGGCCTTTGAGATATTTACTTATTTGATCAATTTCTGGAAATTATTTAATAAATACTATTTGTCTCTTGCGTTTCAGACACTACACCAAGTGTGTTACAAAAAACATTTCTAACATTTTGGTGAGCAAAGTTTAATGTTAAATGAGTATATACTTTAAAGCAAATCACTATCTTAATGAGGATACAATTGTGACATAAATCCGCTATGATAGAACTGTAAAACCCTTAGTTCTGGACAAATGGGAACCCTGCCCCAGCCACCAGTTCATATAGAAAGGAGCCACATAAATATATTCATTGCAGATGGGAACTTGCATACTGGAGGAGGCCCTGGGTAAAAGGATGAACCAAGTGTTATTGGAGGACAGATATGAAGGAAAAGAACTGATTAAAAGGTTATAGAATGTTTCCAGAGGAGATGCTTTAAGTGAAAGAACTTGATATTAAAAGCATTGTTGCTATTTTTAGCTACTGTAATTTCAAAAGTTATGATGATTAATGATTATGCTACTTCTTCCATAATGCTTTTTATGAACAAAACTGTAAATGCAAGAAACAAATAAATCTTCAAAAAATTTACTTTGGCTTTATAATATAATTCAAAGAAGTAGGGATTTTACAAAATTAAAACTTTTATAAAAGATGACTAAGATAAAAAAAGCTTATTGAAAGAAGGGTATAAGTGAAAATGTAGGCATTTTAGATATGGATTATTGAAAAATAGTTAAGTATTCATAGACACACAAAGCAATAAACAACATGAGATTGTTTTGGAAGCGTTGAAAACAGTAAATTCCAAAATACATTTTAAAGAAAACCAATTTGATGGTTTGTAAGGTAACCTTTCAATAGCATTTATAATACAGAAATAAAGAGGGGATACAGAAATACAGAAATAACCCTTTTCCCCACTGGCAAAATGGGGAAAAGGGTTAATCAGTATTTAAGACAGAAAATATATTGTTAATGGGAGTATTGCATAATAGACTCATTTTTAATTAAATTTACCGGGGTGACATTAGTTAATAAGTTTATATAGATTTCAAGAGGACATTTCTATGACACATCATCTGTATTGTATATTGCATTGTGTGCTCCTCCACCCAAAATCAAATCTTCTTTGTCACCATATATTTGATCCTCTTTACCGTTTACTAATCCCCATTCTCCTTCCCTCTGGTAACCACTATGCTGTTGTTCTTGTCTATGAGATTTTGTGTTTTTTTTATTATTATTTGTTCATTTGTTGCTTTCAGTTTTATATCCCATATATAAATGAAATCATATGATTCTTAACCTTTTCTGTCTGAATTATTTTGCATAGTATGATTTTCTCAAGATCCATCCATGTTGTTGCAAAGGGCAACATTTAATCTTTCTTTATGGCTGAGTTGTATTCCATTGTATATATGTACCACATCTTTGGTTGTTTCCATGCCTTGGCCAACTTGAATAATGCCACAATGAACATAGGGGTGCATGTATCTTTGAAAATACATAATAGAATCAAATGTAGTTACTGATAGTATACTTAGTATGCTCATTTATTCAACAAATATGTAGCACCTACAATGTTTAAGGCACTACGATAGATAAAATGCATACATAAGTGAATCAACGGGTTAGATTCCTTAGCTATTTAGAATGAAGAGACCGAGAAAAAATAACATAATATATAGTTAAATTATATAGTGAGCACTTTGAGGAAGAGAGAAATAAGATGTTAAGGACGGACTTCATTGAGGAAGTGAGATTTGAGGAAAGACTGTAGGAGATATAGTAGCTCTAAGACTTATGAGAGGAGGCTAATTCATAAGGAAGAACTAACTAGAACAAAGGCTCTCAGAGCTTAGAACCTGTCTGTTGTCTAAAGAAGCCTGCTTGCAGTGAAATAAATGAGGGAGAAAGTACTGAAGGGCGAGTCTGAGATTTAACAGTGGGCCAGATATGTAGACCTTATAAGGATTTGGGCCTTCATTTTGATTGAAATGGAGATCTGCTAGGGTTTTAAACATTTCTAGAGATAAATTTAATAAGATAAAATAAGAGGTTTTAAAACATTCATATCCATTGCCCTAGTAATTATATTTCATAAAATTTACCCTAAAAATATAATCCTGTATGCAACAATTATTTATGTGCAAGAAAACAATAACTTCCTTGGTTTTATTGTAACAAACCATTGGAAACAACATACTATTCCTTTAGTAGGATAATGGTTTATTGAGGTGTGAATACTCTGCAGGTTCTACCTAATGTGCTCTTTTGAAAAATCCTATATAATAAAAGGCTAATATGCAAATTGACTGAACGGTGGAACAACCGGTCACTATGATGTGTACTGACCACCAGGGGAAAGATGCTCAATGGAGGAGCTTCCCCCTGGTGGTCAGTGCACTCCCACAGGGGGAGTGCTGCTCAGCCAGAAACTGGGCTCATGGCTGGCAAGTGCAGCGGCCGGGGCGGGAGCCTCTCCTGCCTCTGGCAGCGCTAAGGATGTCCAACTGCCTGCTTAGGCCCACAGTCAGACATCCCCCGAGGGCTCCCGGACTGCGAGAGGGCGCAGGCCACAGGCCGGGCTGAGGGACCCCCCTCTGAGTGCATGAATTTCGTGCACTGGATCTCTAGTATTTAATATTATGAAAGATGCTTATGGAATGGAAGATGATTAATAAAGTGGAGACAAATCTGTTTAAATATCCATATTTTGCTAATACATTTTCAATTAATATAACCACATAAATTAATACATAAAGAGAACTAGAAGGAAATACTAGCATGATAGGAGAATATGTCTCTGGGTACTGATTATTATGGGGAATTAAAAAAAAATTCTTCCTTAGACATATAACCAATTTTTTCAAAAATTAGCAGGCATATTTAAAAGCAATAATAAGTCATTCTTCAAAATAAGAAATTGACTTTGAAGCAAATTACTCTCTTAAAAATCTGTCTGAGAGGTCAAACATGAAATAAACTATTTTAAGAATGATGATAGCAAACAGAGTTCTTACTATGCACCTAAATGCTTTGTCTTAATTAAGGCTATCTGCTTTCTCATGTGCAGGATTCAAATAGAAGGAGTTGTAGAAATAAAATTTGTTTCATCTATTTGATCAAAAGATAGAAAACACACAATGAAGATGCCTTGATGGAATTCTAATGGCCAAAAGTTTCACCTTTGTCATGGGATTTAGCTTGTAAGTCTCTCTAATTATAAACAAAATAAAACAAAAACACTGCCTATTCCTGAGCATTTCCAATTTCAGAGCTATATGAAACATTGACTCACATTGTAACTTTTAACTTTTACAATAGTTCTTTAATGTAGGTATTATTCAAAATTTACCTATCATAAAAAGAAGTCTACATTACCTTAAACATCTAAGCAAATGTCAAAAGCATGTCACAACCATGGATGTATCCAACACTTAATCTAATCAACCATAGTGTGAACTCTTAGACAATTTTAAACCTTGAATTGCTGGACTTTCATTCGCATACTGGATAATTTGTTCATTGCATTTATCTGCCTCATTAAATTTTCAATCTAGGAATGTTTAATGATCACATTAAACATTTAGAATTATATAGAATGCAATAATCCAAAGAGTCTTTGGACATCTTGTATAACCTTCCAGCTCAATACCAAAATCCGATTTTATTGTGCATTTGCTATGTCAGGCATTTCCCATTGCTCTAACCTCTGATATCTCTGGAAAATATCTCTTAGTGGCAATGGAATTAACGAGGGAGAAATCCACTCCTGATTCCTATTTGAATGGAACTGTTTCCACAGCATTTTCAAAGATCATTCGATAGTTTCAGAATATCCTTCTAAGTTTTAGCAAGTTTAGTGTGAGCTGAGGCTCAGGTATTTATCTTTAGTAGGAGCAGCAATATCTTTAGTAGCAGATTTAGGTTAGTAAGTAAAAATGTTTCAGATGCCCATGTGAATATATATTCGACATCTGGACACACATACACATACACACACCTCCTCCTAGTCATTCATTTAGTAGCCAGTATTCATTAAATACCTATAAAATCCTAGGCCATGTTTTTAGAAGCTAATAATATAGTAGTAAGATAGAGAGCATCCTTCAGTGTCAGACTTTAGGGAGGACACATACCAGAAATAGTCAAGGGAATGTTTGGAATGGAAAAGAATGAAGATTGCACAATTGCTACTAAGGCTACAGCCAAAGCAATTGTTTTGAAACTATGAAGTTAACGTCATTAATTCAAGTGACATAAGTTTACTGCAAGGCTGGCTGAGGCCTGGGAAATATGCATTGTGCTTTTTTGTAAAATGTTAGAATTGAACATTTAAACATGACCTACGTGTAACCTCTAGGCTCATGTACAGAATTACTTTCTTTAACCTCCCCCATTGACTGGGGTTCCACCTACTAGACCAAATAAGAACAAGAGAATATGACATAAGAAAGGACTTTTTATCATTAGAATGCTGTGCAGTACATAGCATATTTCCTATTTTACGTATAAAAAGTTTATTTTTAAGGAGCTAAATTACCAACTTAAAACATATGGTTATTAAGTATAGGAACTGGGATTAAAACATCTCTGTCTTGAAACTGCCTCATCAAGTCCTTCCAACTCAACAAGCTCAGTGTTTCATGCAAATATTATACTAGATTACCTGGTAGGTCAAGCAGTGTCTCCACCACCTTTGACTTCAAGGTGTTTACATTACAACTACTCCATTAGATTGACTGATCTGTTGAAACAATTTTTTAAAATATAATTTTGTTGATTTCAGAGAGGAAGGGAGAGAGAGAGAGATAGAAACATCAATAATGAGAGAGAAACATTGATTGGCTGCCTCTTGCATGCCCCACACCACTGGGAATCAAGCCCGCAAACTGGGCATGTGCTCCGATCGGGAATTAAACTGTGACCTCTTGGTTTATAGGTCAATACTCAATCACTGAGCCACACTGGGCAGGCTGTTGAAACTATTTTTAAGAGAAGTGCTAAGAGAGCAGAGATAAGAACATAATGCCAAATAGAAGAACTTTGGGATGATTTCACAAAGATTATTTAAGATGGGCATCATAGATAAATAGATCGTTGACAAATAAGTATGGTAAGGCTATATCCCCTTTGGCCTTACCAAAATGGTAAAGAGCTTACTTTCAACCACCCCAAGAGCTTTCTATTGCACCAAAATGAATCTTTCCAATCATATGGGCCAAATAAGACAAAAAAAAATTGGTGTCTTTCAGGAGCAGCTTTCAAACCATGACAAATGAGCATTGGTATACTAATATCCTTGCTCCTTTATTCCTCAGGCAGATCAATGTTGAAGTTCAAGTTCCACACTGACTCTGAGTTTCTAATAGATTAAGCTCCAGTCACCCCCCAGGGCTAACATAATTTAGGGTACTCTTTTTTGTTCCCTTTTCTTTCCTGTTTCCTCCACTCCTATATTGGTGATTGCTGGGATTACTACCATACTAAGCTACTTGCATTTGAATCTGATTCAGGATCTGCTTCTGGGAATCCCTAAGATTCCTCCTCCACCAGTCTACACCTGCACACCAGAGTAGATAGTTATCAAGAGTTTGCAGAGGGACCTGGGAGTCTTAGGGTCATCTAGTAAATTCACAAATGCTAACTCAGGCAGCCAAAAGAGGAGTTGTTGAGGATTCTCGACCTTTGTCTGTGTGGCTGCTAATGCTACCAAGATTGATGGGCTCTCCTCGTCTTCTACCTACCAAATAACACATTAATGGCTCTGTTGACACGTAATGCAAAATCTCTGAAAGCAGTGGTGGTGATGTTGAATTGATAACAGGAAATTCAGCATAATTTCAACTTAAATGCTATCTCACCATCTCTCTGTACAGATGCTCCCTACTTGCCACTATTTTCTGTTCATAGCAATACTGAGCAAATGAGATTTTTTACCTCTTCTCTTTCTCTGTCAATAGAAATCCCATCCAGTCTCCAAAGTGCAGCTTGGGTAGTCCCCTTGCTGTGATATTGGGTGGCTAGCAGAGAGTTGGATTAAGATCAGGTGCTTCTGTTGAGAATTAGCAGAAGAAAGTGCTAAACTTAAGGAAAAAAATTAATGACATTAGGAATAAAAAGCAGTAAAAAATTAGGACACTTATTCACATTCATATGCCTAACGACTGAGTTCCCAAATTATTTTGGAAAACTTCCATTAAGGAATTCGCTTTTCTGACAAGATTGCTAGCATTTGCATTTCCAGTTTGCTACCATGTCCAAACTGTTACCTATAGCCTTCATCAGTAAAATGGGAGCAAGTAGTACAACAACCAAAACATAAATGAGGGCATATTTTGTGTTGTTGGATTTGTTAACTCTATAGATGAGAGTGTCTTGTTTGTGCTATCTAATCAGATCTTTAAAAATAAAGTCCTATCGGGGGGTAGAGAAAGGAATTGCAATGATCACAAAGGTACAATGATCACATGAAAATAAGTGAGAATTGAGCATGGCCTTCATCTTATCATCTGCCCCCCTAAAATGATTTTTTTTCAAAGTCTTAATCCATACAGTTTTTTTCTGCTTCTTCTGTTTAGAACATATTGTATTTACATGAGTCTGGACATTGCAAATGATAAAAACAAGAAGTTTTGTCCTTTCTAATACACATAAACCGGTTATGGGGCAATTAAACCTGGGTTGTAGGGACTAGAAGTAATATATAAATAAACACAATGGGATTGTTCTAGTTACAGCAGGAGAGAAATGCCAGATGGGAGATCAACCAAGAGTTATTACATCGATGACAGCTCCAGGTAACAGGGAATTGAATTGTTTGAATGGAGCAATAACTAAGACTAAGTTTCATTTAATACTCAATGCAGACAAGATAAATTGGACTATTATAATAAGATTTATTTAGTGTTCATTTCTGGAGAATTTCTAAGATTCCCAAGTTTGATAGAATCATGAAGAAAATACCTGTTGAGAAAACAATTCTTAGGATAGAGTTCGGAATAATCACTTGGTGTCCTTGATTAGAAATAGATACTAGAGTTAATGCATAAAGACCATTTAGGAGGAGCAAGAGGCAAGACTAACAAAGCTGAATGATTTTTCCAGCCATACTGGATTTTTAGAATTGAGAACACTTCGATAAACTAAACATAGTTTTTAAAATAGTTGCCTGGATTCTGTCCTTTTTTTAAATTTCCTAGTTATTTAAGAGGACAGTATCTGTGTGACCACTCTCTCCTTTGTTTCAACAAGCTCTTTGGATTGCTTTAGTACACTTGAGTTTTAGTTTTACAAACCAGAATTTCAATAACATAGAATAGAGATCTTCTCTCACAAATTCTTGTCTTTTAAAGAGACAGCATAATTGCGTTTGCCAAAATATATTCCATTACTTACATCAGATTACTGCAAACTTCCCAAACATGTGTAGTATTTCTTATATTTCTACATGCTTGGAATATCTTAATCCTCGTCAGAAAAAAAAAAAAACCACGAGGAAGTGTTCCAAAGTCAAAGTATTAAATCCCAGTTCCATTATTTCCTCATTGGGTATTTAGCAAGTTGCCTAACTTTCTAAATATTAATGCCCCCATCTATAAAGTTGGCATATTACTAATAGATACTCAAAGAGCTGTTGAAAGACTAAATGAGAAAACCCACATAGAGGATTTAGTTAAATGCTTAGCTATAGCATACAAAGAATGATGACAAATCCTATAATAATTATTATCCATCTAAATATTATGTCCAGGCTCTTTTAGAAAGACATACCATTTCAAGATATTGGTCAGAGGATCTCATGATATCTTGAAGACTAATGAATACCCGATTGGCTAAGAGAATCACATTTATCTACATACTATGCAGCTCTCTACATATCAAGAAAGTATATAAATTTTAAAACAAAGAAATTGCATTTTTGAGTCTTTAACATTTAGACAATTGCAATAGCATTAAAAAGTGTTTTTACCACTGGCCTCCTCCAATATCTTCCTCCTATTGCAGATTTTTGAAATGCATATTTGATCATCTCACACCATTACTTAAAATAATAGAATGCTTCTTCTTTGGTCTTTCTTAGAATAAAGACACAGACATCTTAGGATCTGCCCTGTGGGATGGCCCCTGATTATCTTTTCAGTTTAGTCTCCCATTAAGCAATCACAGTCTCTAAATAGTAGTCTCCCTAAACTTCCTTGAATTTCTCCAATTTACTATGCTTCCTTTGCCCTGGAATTTTGTTCAGCCTCTACCTGGACCTGTCCTCTCTATCTCTTCTCTTTCCGATTCCTTTTTCATTTTCCCCCATCTTACTCTCAGTTTCCTCAAGGAAAACATTTCCTGATCTCCTGGACTAGGTCACAGCCCCTAGTATTATAATTTTTCTCATAGCCATATATTTTGTTTTCAGAGCATTTACCACAATTGTAAGCTTATTTTATTTGGTAATTGTTGATATTTCTATGCTCTGTACATGATCGTAAACTGTATAATGAGAAAGATTATCTACTTTAGTGTCATATTCCAGCACCTTATAGTCTGTCAGAAACAAAAAAGGTGTCTAATAAATGTTGGTAGGGTGTTATAAGGATTTGTAGAAACTGAAAATGTATATGCCTCATATTATGTAATTTATCCATGGCATAAAAAGCTAACTAAATATGGAGTCTTAAGGCTAAACTGGTAGTAAATGAAAAAATTAAATAACTGGAAGTCTTTCAAACACAGGTAGTTTGAGCTCTTAATTGATAAGAAATTAATAGATACGTAAGTTTAAAAATTTAATTTTGTCACCTTATAGACTAAGGATACTGTTTTACTAGGTTCCATCTGCTATAACAAATTATCATAGCCTGGGTGGGTGGCTTAAACAACAAAAATTTATTTTTTGTTTTGGAGGCTGGAATTTTAAGATCAAGGAACCAGCAGATCAGGTGTCTGGTGAGAGCACTTTTCTGCTTTGCCTGTCTTCTTACTGTATCCTCACAGGGTGAAGAGAGAGAGCAGTCGTCTCTCTCATGTCTCTGCTTATAAGGGCTCCAATCTCTCTCATGAGGGCTCCACCCTTATGGCCTAATTAACTCCCAAAGGCCCCACCTCCAAATACCATCACATGGGAAACAGGCTTCTACCATATGAATTTTAGAGTGGCGGCGGGTGGGGGGTCATGGGGGAGCCCAGACATTTTAGTACAATGTAGACACAGAATATTTGTTATGGGAAACTATATTTGTTATAATGTTTATTAGAGAAAATTCTAGTTGTTTACTGCTGTTATAAGCCTTATCTGTCTTAGGAGGATCATTTTTTCATCTACCTTAGTGATAATTAATTTAGCCAGCCTTGTGAATCTATCTCTAATTAACTCAGCTGGTGAAAAAGGACTGCGAAGTCCTGAAATTCATTAAAATGAGGAGAGAACTAGAGGAACATTTAATCCTTTTAAAGTATATTTACAAATAGAGTCAATTTTAGACTAAACCACAGAACCTAAATATTGTCCAAATAGTGCCAGTAATAAAAATAGTGTGTAAAATAATTTTGTGCATTTCTGGGTTAAAGTTAAATTAGTTGTGTTTTTTATTGCAAAGTGTCTCACAGGCTTTAATGTATTAATCTTCATTGTGAATTTTCAGGTGGGGAGAGTGAACACTGCATTTAATAAATTCATCTGGATGCACAATTCTTTTTCACAAGCAGCTCCCCAAGGCTGTCCTTGGCAGTGCTGATGGTGGGGTACTTTCCATCGCTGTAATTTTATCTTCATGTCTCAGATGTACACTATGATGAATATGCCTAGAGAAGGGAAAAGAAAGGAGATAAGGACTTTTGAAAACAAAGTGGGAATATCAGGCTTAAACAAATGGAAAAAGTCTTTTAAATCTAGAATCAGATGGAAAATGACACACTCTAAGCACTTTCATTCCGCCCACACAACTCTGAATTTGAGATGATACCCTTGTGTAAAGTGTACCCCCTCACACATAAAACTGACCCTAACACTTGTTGGTTGAATATAGATGGCACAGTTGTTAATGATGTTTTCACAACTTGAGAGAGATCCAAGTATTTACTTCATTGTTCAATTGCACCCTGAATAACTAGTTTCAGTACATAACTTTTAAAATTTAAATTCTTAAGGTAATTAAGTAGAACTTTTTTTCAAGGCCTCCTCACTCAAGCATCAAATTATACTAATTATTTAAGACTAATGGCCCAGTGCACAAAATTCATTCATGCACCGGGGTGGGGGTGTCCCTCAGCCTGGCCTGCACCCTCTCCAATCTGGGACTCCTCAGGGGATGTCTGACTGCTGACAGTCGGACATCCCTCTTGCAATCTGGTACTGCTGCCTCCTAACCGCTCTCCAGCCTGCCTGATCGCCTCCAACTGCCCCCCCCCTTCAGGCCTGCTCATCCCCAACTCCCCCCCCAACGGCCTGATCGCCTCTAACTGCCCCCCCACACCGGCCTGCTTGCCCCCAACTGCACCCACCTGCCGGCCTGATCACCCCAAACTGCCCCCCCGCCGGGCCTGCTCGCCCCCTAACTGCACCCCCCTGCCCGCCTGCTCGCTCCCAACTGCCCCCCCCACCAGCCTGCTTGCCCCCAACTGGCCCCCTTGCCAACCTGCTCACCCCACTGCCCCCCCCCCGGCTGGCCTGATCGCCCCTAACTGCCTCTGGCTCAGCCCTGCCACCATGGCTTTCTCCAGAAGGATGTCCAAAAGGTCTCCCAGTCTAATTAGCATATTACCCTTTTATTAGTGTAGATGCTTTGTCAAGAAATGTGGCTGGTTTTAATTCATATTGCCAAATAAATTTGAAAGAATACATTCATTAAATTCTTCCATTATGTTCTCGTCGTTGCTATTGGAATGACTGTTCTGACCTTTGAAAATGATGAACAATTCAGAAATTAAACAGTTTTTAAAAAACAATATTAAACTGTGAGGATACTGAAGAGTTGTTTTGATATTATTGACTTTGGAATTGGCTGCTGGTATCAATTTCATCTAGCCTTTCTTGCAATACAAATAAATAAATAAATTACAGTAGCTGTAAGGCAGACATATGCATACTTTTACTGGAAATTTAAATATGGAATTTTATGAGTCTTTCTAAATCAAGTAACAAGGTGTAATAGCAAAACAGGTTCTGAACTGTAAAATCTGGTCAGATATCAAAGGTTAGAAATTTTACCTACCACATTTTATTACCTCTAATTTTTATTTATCAAATACCTGCATGAGGAGTTAAATGCTTAAAAAACTTCTGGGTAATTGGTATTTTTATTCAAGGACTCAGAGTATTTTAGGTATATAAACTTATAAACAACTAAAAATTGTGCAAATACAGAATATTCAATGTGATGATATTACCGAAGAAATGTTATATATGGATTTCAAGGAAGAATGCAAAGCATGTTATTTTAGTTGGGTCTTAATATATGAGTAGGGCTTTACAGGGGAATAGAAAGGGTGATGGGGTGGGGAGAATGGGAGAACCATAGGATTGCCAGATTTGGCAGGTAAAAATATAGGGTGCCTTTGGGAGTCTTTTGTTTTTATGACATTCCAAACTGTGAGGAAAAGTACAGACATAAGATTGATTAACATTAACTTGCATATTCAAAGAGTAATCCTAAATCAGCTCAATCTTGAGTTTATCAATGATGTGGAATGCCAAGCTACTTTTATATAGTGAAATGGAAGTCAATGGGGCTCAAGTGGTTTAAAAAATTTGAAATTTGGATTACCCATTATGGAGAATGGTAGTGATTACTGACTAGTACCTTCTAAAAGAATTTCCTCATGGCATTGTGTTTTCAGCAAGTTAGAAACTGTCTTTCCCTATAAATTCTTTCAAATAGCCATCCACTTGATACAATGTAAGAACATATACACAGATATAAATAAATAAAGTTGTAGTTCCCTAGTTGGTTTGGCTCAGTGAATAGAGCATTGGCCTGGGGACTGATCGATGCCCCTGCAAAGGGTGGCCTGGGCCTCCCTCTGCAGGGCAATTGTGGGGCAAAGGTGGGCCTCCCCCACCCCCCAACCAGTCGCATTGCACCTGCCTTGGCTGACCTGGTGCCAGTGCGTGTCATAGCGTGGTCACCTGGACAGTCGTTGGCTGTTTGGCCATTCAATCAATTTGCATATTATACTTTTATTATTATAGATAATTTAGACTAGCCAATTTTCCCAACACAATTGATTGACAAGATTTTCCCTTCCCACTTTAGTTTGCAATGTATTATTTTTAATGTATCCAATTGATGTAGATATAAACATTGATATATCATCTATTTTGGGACCATCTACTATGTTGCTTTTATTTTACTGTTCACTCTTGAACCAGTTCCACCCTTCTTGGTTTGGGTAATGTCAGGTGGCTATGGGGCCACCATCCTCAAACTCTTCTATAGCAGTAAGCTTAAATGTCCAAACTTAGTTCACTGTTGATTTATTTTCCAGACAACTTTTTCAATAGTTTTATTAACTTCTCTTTTTAAAGGAATTTAATTAGGATAATATCAGGACCATAATCTGATAAGAACGAATAATTTTGAAACAGGTGTCTCTTTAAGGAATATAATAATAATAACAAAGTTTATTAGATGTCTTTCATATACCATTATTCTAAGGCAGTGGTCAGCAAACTGCGGCTCGGCAAACTGCGTCTCGCGAGCCACATGCAACTCTTTGGCCCCTTGAGTGTGGCTCTTTCCACAAAATACCGACTTCTGCGCATGGGCCACAAAGTTTCAATTGCACTGTATGTGTTTACCCGCACGTGGTATTTTGTGGAAGAGCCACACTCAAGGGGCCAAAGAGCCGCATTTGGCTCGTGAGACGCGGTTTGCCCACCACTGTTCTAAGGCATTCTCGTTTACTAACTCATTTAATATCAAATACACTCACTTTCTTATTTGACTGACTTTCAAAGGTTTGAATGCACTGTCTATGAGAACATCCACATTTGCTTTTCCAGGTATGAGCACTCTCCTGAACTCTGTAAGACTTCTCACCTTCCTACTCAATAGCTCTTCTTTGATGTCTAAGAGGCATGTCAAACTTGACATCCCCAAACCAGACTGCCTTCCCCATTATAGTTAATGGATCCATTTCAAAAACCATGCAGTCCTAAATGTCTCTTCTCTTTCTCTCATACTCCACATGTAATCTACCTTGTGTTCTATGGCTCTGCTTTCAAAATATATCAATAATCTGAATGTTCTGAATGTATTTTGCACTGGATATATTTCTCAGCACTTCCACTGCTACCACATGATACAACCCATCTCTTCTGGATTGTTGCAGTAGCCTTCTTAGCAGTCGCTTTTCTGTGACCCTCGCTCCACTAGGGTCTTTTTCCAGAACAGTAGCCTGAAGGATTGTTTTAATAGGTGACTCAGATAATGTCATTCCCATGGGGAAAACCTCCTGTGTCCCCCCCCCCAATCTGCTCACAGTAAAACCCCAAGTCTTTATAGTAACCTAAAATGGTACTTTAGCATTTCAATTCACTACTTGGAATTCTAAAATACTCTGAAATAAAATGGGATGCAGAATCTCACAAAATAGAATTTAGCCACAATTACAACATACACAGAGCTTTATGAGCCATAGTAATCCTATCACGCAGGAGCCAAAGGCAATTTCCAGCACAGGGTTAGAAAAGTCAGGCAACAGAGGCAGAAATAAAAATTCCAGAGCATACAGTTGGCTTTCAAAGCCTTTGGATAGTATAGCTTCTCCTGTTTCCATTCAAATGCCCATATTTGTAAGTCCCTCAATAAAACCCTTTGTAAATCTATATATATATAAGCCAAGAGACTGGAACGACCAGAACGACTGGTCTCTATGGCACACACTGGAGGCTGGCCAACTGACCCGATCAGGGGCGGGGCCAGCTGGCCAACCTCCTTCGGCCCCTCCTCCCGGCCGTCCCCACCCCGACTGCCCCCTCTTTGGGGGAGGGGACAGCAAACCTTATTCAAGGGGCCTGGTTTGCTGCTCCAGCCTTGCCCCAATCAGGGAGGGCCAGCCGGATCCCACCAGTGCACGAATTCATGCACTGGGCCTCTAGTGAGAATATATTAACACACTGCAGACAGATCATGAGAATTCTTGCTTCATATTACACAGTGTTTTACAAAATATCATACTTTAAAAAGATACTAGCTTGTAAGAACATGTAATAAATAACTTCAAAATGCAATGGACATTTAATTTTAAAGCGTGCCTTTAACATTTATGTAAAACTTTTTTTGTACTCATTTAATAGAAACTTATCTGGCCACTGGGTAAAGCTAGCAATTAAACTACTGGTCCACAGTGTGTTAAGAGAGTAATGTTGTCACTCAAGTTTAATGGCCTATCTGTTTTCCATTACGATATGAAAAATAAACTTTCCTTTGAGATCTCAATATCACAAATGCTTAATTTTGGAGAAATCATTAACTGAAAAAGCTACCACATGACTATAGACAGGTAGATGTCTGAACTGGTGGAAGAACAGGATAAAATGGTGCAATGAGGGACCGGTGAGCCTGATGTCAAACTGTAACAAAACTCTATGGAGTAGAGTAGATAAGAATAGAAGGTAGCAACATCACTAGGAAAAATTAATGCTAAACTAATCAAGCTTTTAAAATTATTGTGTTCATAATGTGCTATAAAATGGAAGTGCTTTTAAGTTCTGTGAAGATCTGATTTTTAAAAAGTGTGTTTGGGTGAGGAAACAGCAAAGGTTCCAGTGCTTCCTTCACCTGCACTTTCACACTCTTTTGATGGCACAACTTTTCAGGTGCCTTCTTCTCAGTTCTTTTAGTTTTCTGCTGTGTCTATGTATTTTCTCCTGGCTCTACACTTGTGTTTAGCTTCTCATTCTTTGATCTTGCTTTTTTTTTTAACGTTCAACTCATTTCCATTTGTCTGCTACTTGCTAGAGGTCTGCCTTGACCTTGTACCTGTGGCCATGGCTCTAATTTTCAACTTCTGAAAGCATAGTAAGTGCTGTCTTTAACATGTCACTGGTTGTCCACATCATGGGTCATGCCCTCAGTTGATCTCTTAAACACGTGGAATATGTCAAGAAAGCTAGGATTCCATTCAGGGGGAAGGTTGTTTTCCATTTGCACCCCATTCAGAAGGAGGTATAGTCCTGCTGCAGAAGTATAAAGCACTGCTCACATGGTCATGGGAGAATGATGTCTATGCAGAAAGTGCCCAGAGAGTAGCATGGCTCACCAGCCCCATGATTGAAACAGCACTTTACAAAGCCTATTCCTGGAAAGCAAAGCCTCTCAAGACTTGTAGCAGAGATATCTTGTGCTCTCCAGCATTTGAAGTCTCATTTTATGGGGCACCTGGACAGCTAGACCGTATTGTCCAGATTTCTTTGAGTGATATGCAGACATATGATTGAGTTCTGTACAATGAAATGAGAGCCAAAGCAATGTGTTCAACTTAGACATTCCCATGCCTGATGCCCATACTTTCTTCATCTATCAAAAGGAGCTAAATATGAGGACCTAGAAGAGGGTAGGAGCACAGCATGGAAGGAGCTTTGGCCTCCACGTATGTGGATGGAGTAAAATCCAACACACACACACACACACACACACACACACACACACACACACACTGATTACATGCATTGAATTAACATGAGTAGGACACTGAGATCTTCGGATTTATCTGTAATAGCAACCAGTGTTATTTACCTTAACTACAGTAATATAGTACAGTGGGGCCTTGACTTACGAGTGTCCCGACTAACGAGTTTTTTGCGATACCAGCTGTCTCTCGGCCGATTTTTTGCATTGAGTTGACAGAGTAATTTGAGTTAACGAGCTCCTTAACAAGCTCCTTAACGAGCTCGGTCTCAGAACGAATTAAACTCGTAAGTCAAGGCCCCACTGTACTTAAAGTCAATTCTGAGTAATCACATCAGTTGAGGTGAAAATAATATGAAAATAAGTATCAGAGCCAGCCCTGGCTGGTGTGGCTCCATTGGTTGGGCATTGTCCCATGCACTGAGAGGGTGCCAGTTCAATTCATGGTCAGGGCATCATGTCTGGGATTCTGCCTTGTTCCCCAGTAGGGAGCATGCAAGAGGCAGCCAGTTGATGTTTCCCTCTCCCATTGATGTTTCTCTTTCTCCTTCTCTCTTCTTTTTTCTCTAAACATCAATTAAACATTTTAAGAAAAAATAAAATAAAATAGGCATCTGAGCCTGAAACAAAACGTAACTCAATGCTGATGACTCAAACACTGAGACGGTGTGTTTCATGTGGTATCCCACTTAATCTTCAAAGCACTCTTTTTATGGATAAGGAAACCGAGGCAAGGGAGGTTAAAAACATGTATTTCAATTTGCACAGTTTCAAGTTAGAATCAAACCCTGGTCACTTGGTTCTAAAGTCTTTACTCTTGACTACTAACACAACTCAGCAAGTTATTTATACTTGTATAATTTTAGATTATCCTGAGTTAATGTTTCTTCCGTGACTATTAAGAGCTTTTTGCCCATGGTGAGATAGTTGTGCTCAGCAATCATAGGTCTGATTTGTTTGACTACCTTGTAGCATTGCTTGTACAGAGGAGAATGCTGAAGTTTGTACAGAGGAGAATGCTGAAGTTTGGCAGTTTAAGGTTGTGGTTCTAGAGTTAGTCTGAGCTATTATTCTTGCCCCAGTCTTCAGATCCCAGAGAACTGTGTACTCACAAGGATGCTCTGCTGTCTCAAACCAGTGGACACTCCCCGAGTGCTGACTTCCTCCTGGCTGGGCATCTACAGAATTGCTTTGTGAGTAGAATGACATGACTTATGTTTGTGCAGAAAACACCGCACAAACATAAGGTCTGGTTATTACCATGATTACTTAAGACAGAGAACAAACCATGACAATCCGATTGCATGTACTTCCTTGTTATTCAGAAAGGGAGCTCAGAGGAAAAGGCTTGCCGGGGGAATTCACTACCATCTGACTGCTCCTCTGCAGTTCATTCAGGAAACTGTGATATGGCAGTTCCCTTCCTAAGCTCTGCTTCCCAGTAATTGGGTGATATTTACTTAGACTCGGTGCAGTGGGATCGCCTGTGCCTCACGCACCCGTGCCTCATTTCCTCAATCAATGCCTTCTCAGTTCCGTTATTTATTTTCTTTAATATTACAGCAGTACCGCAGGATGAGTCACACTCCCTGCCATTCCCAGGAGCACCCTCAAAGGCCTACAAAACAATAAGGTGATGCATGAGGCCCTTTCCAAACACTACACAGTCACGGAAGCTCCTTTGCAAGGCACTGGTCTCTGGATCAGGACCAGGTTTCAGCTGTCAGATCAGCCAGGAGAAAGGGGATCTAGATCTCAGAGGCAGCCTCTTCTAATGCATGGAGACACGGGTGGCTGGATAGCCAGAGTGGGCAGAGAGAGTGCAGACAAGGGTCTGGGGACAGGCAGATGCAGGCTACAGGAAGAGAGCTCATAAGCATAGAGCTCAAGTTTAATACTAATGCTTGGAGTGGAAATGCTATACATTTAAACATGTCGTTTTTAACCAGGGAGCATTTTGTCCCCTAAGGATCGCTTGGTGAAGTCTAGAAACCTAGTTGTCGGTCAGAACAGGCAGGGGCGGGTGGGGGTATGGGGTACTATAGGGTACATTCTATAAGGCACAGGACAGTACCCTCATCCCTGTTCCCCAAGCATTAGCTAGGTCAATGTCAATCATGCTGAGGTTGAGGATCCCTGCTCTAAAACCAAGAGAAGGAGCCCAATCCCGTTCTGAATTAGAGTTTGAACTTTGGGACCATGATGGAAGGATGGAGGGTGTGATTGGGATCTCTAAATCCTTGATAACACCAGTGCTTTCTTCTATCTAATGGTGCTTGTTTTGAAATTTAAATTATATCACTTTTCAATTTTTTTGCAGTTTTTATTGAGATATTAGTGACATATAACATTGTATAAGTTTAAGGTATACAATATGATTTGATATATGCATATATTATGAAATGATCACCACAATAAGTTTAACATCCATCACCTCACATAGTCACATTGTTTTCCTTATGAGGAGAACTTTTAAGATCCATCTTAGCAACTTTCAAATATAGAATACAATGTTATTAGCTATAGTCATCATGCTGTACATTGCTTCCCCAGAATTATTTATTGTATAACCTAGACACTTCTACCTTTTTGACCACTTTCACTCAATTCCCCACCTCTGACAACCAACAGTCTGTTTTGTTTCTATAGGGTTTTTTTTAGATTCCACATATAAGTGAGATCATAAAGTATTTGTCTTTTTGTGTCACTTATTTCACTTAGCATAATGTCCTCAAGAAAGAATTTCCTTCTTTATTATGGCTGAATATTTTCTACATCTATTTGATCATTGATGGACATTTAGGTTGTTTTCATGGCTTAGCTATTGTGAATAATACTGCAGTGAACTTGGAGGTGCAGATATCTCCTCAGGATGTCACTTTCTTAAAGAGGGAATAGTTTGTGGATTGAGGAAGGGGCTGGACAGGTCTGAATTCAAAGGCATGGTTGATCATTGACTAACTCTGAGACTTTGGAAAATGTTCTGTATCTCTCTGTATCCAAATTTCAACACCTGTACAATGAATATTTTAATAAATAACTTTCACAATAGCAATAACTTAAGATTGAAGTTCTTGTTGTCACAGCTATAGTTCTATTTGGGGCAGTGGGTGGGGAAAGAGGTACCATTTTTGAGTGCCTATGATGTGTTGGTGACTTGATCCACCTCAGTTCTCCTAATCAACAAGGTTTTCATTAGAATGGTTGCAGCTGCCTGAAGGGAGAGGATGGATACCACATCACCTCCTCTGGCGGAGGATCAGTTGACTTAGATCAGTTGACTAATCCCAGCAGAGATTTTAATCATGCCTGTGTAAAAAGACATTATCTTAGTGGAAAACAAATCTGACACCTTAGCAAGACTTTATAACTTTTCCCTTTGCATCTGTGACACCATCCTCCCCTTGCCTTCCATGCCACTTCTTTTATTGCTTTTTGGTCAAGCTTAAATGTTAGTGCATCCCTGGGACTTTGTCCTAAGTCCTCAGAACCTCTGGTTCTTTCTTACTTATTCCTAATTAATATCGTCTATCAGTTACTTCAAATCCATCCAAGATCTCAACTGCCACTTATAGGAACACTGTCTCTGGAATTGTATCTCTAGCTCAAATATGTATTTTTTACGTCCACCTGCACATCACTTTACAAAGGGGGGCAGTCTTGCATTGTGGCTTACAGGTGTAGCCTTGAAGATGTCCAGAACTGCAGTGGCATTTCGGTCCTGGCACTTAGCATATTAATGGCACAAGTTAATCTCTGTGCGCCTTCATCTTTAAAATAAAAAGTCAGTCATCACAGGACTTTTGTGATGATGAATGTCGGATGGGTCCAGTAGAGTTTCTGATATTCAGTCAGCCCACACTATGCTCAGGGTGGGGAACCTTTTATCTACCCAGGGCCATTTGGATAATTTACATCATGGGCCATACAAAATTATCAACGTAAAATTTCGCCTGCTATATTTGGTCAAACATTTAATGAATTCACCCCTAATGCCTTGGCAAGGCCAGACCAAATGATTTCTGGGGGCTTATATGGTCCACGGGCTGGACATTCCCCACCCCTGGTTATAGCAAGAATTTAATAAACATTTTCTTGGTACTATTGAGAGTTTAGAGTGGGTAATTCTTTTCTGTGGGGTGCTATCCTATGCATCGTAGAGTGTTCAGCTGCCTTACTAGCCTCTATCCATTAAATGCCTATAGCACCTACCGCCCAGGTGTGACGGATAAAAATGTCTCCAGATAGCCCTGGCCGGTTTTTCTCAGTGGAGCATCGACCTGTGTAAGGGTCTCAGGTTCGATTCCAGTCAAGGGCATGTATCTCTGTTGGAGGCTCAATCCCCAGTCCTGGCAAAAGGCAACCAATATATGTGTCACTCTCACATAAATGTTTTTCTCTCTGTCTTTCCCCCTCCCTTCTACTCTCTCTAAAATAATCAGTGGAAAAAAATATCCTCAAGTGAGGATTAAGCCCCCCCAAAAAATGTCTCCAGTATTGCCAATTTTCCTCAGGAAAAGAGGAGGCAGGGGATCACACCTGCTTGCTAGCTGACTTAGATGTCATAATGTGTGTAATATGCCCAGAATAGAGTAGATGTTTCACGAATCTCCTTTCCCTTCCCTTCCATAATGGGGCTAACAAAATTCCATACCAAGAATTACATATCCTCAGAAAAAGAATTTGTGTGTACTCAAAGGCCCCAGCTCAGGGAACGTTTAATCTGAGATGTATGGTACTTTTTCCAGCCCTGCCTGACTCTCCACAGCAGCTTCACTCTCAAAACCATTATCAGTACAAAGGGATAGTCTCAATTTTCCAATGATGAGGCACAGGCTCAAATCTTGTCTGTGAAGGAAGAAAATATTTACTTCTTTTAGTAGGAGAGGGAAGAGAAGGAAAAGGAAAAAAAATTAAACCTAGAATAAAATGGAGGCTGTAGGTGTCATGGCGATGTGAGCTGAGGGATGATCGATGTCCCTAGATTCCGAGCGGCACATTCTGTGCACGGAGCTCCAGCTGACGTCAATCGGAATAAGTGGCCTCAATGGGAGCACTGCATGCAAGATGAGTGAAACTCAGGCCCAGGATTTGTCATTGCACCCAACTCAGCTTCCTACCTCATAGTGAGAGGGAGGAGAGTCTGTGAATGAGGCTGGTTCTGGCTTGGGAAAAGCTCTCTCGTTTGTACAAATGCAAGCAAGGTCTGAAAGCCCTGACCTTTCTGCACGCACATGGGCTGAGTAATATCTTCAGCCAAATGGCATACTTCCCTTTGGGATCAGATGTGTATAAGCTCCCCTGGCTTCCTTTTGAGAAAAAATGATAAACTTTGAAGACAGTTTTACCTTAAGATGTGAGTGAAAGGAACAAAGGCTCAGAGTTCATGGATAGATTTTGCCACTTCTCCTAAATGAATAATTTAAATGCTTTAATCTATTCAAGGGCCTTAGAATAGCGTCTGACATAATAACTCTATATAGCTGTTAACTATTTTCATTACCATTAATCATGCTGCTGCTGCTGCTGCTGTGTTCACTTTGTGCCAAATCCTTCAAGGGTCATCTGAGGAAAGATTTCCCTAAATCGCCAGGATATATTAAGCTCCCCTGTTGTATGATTCCACAGATATAAGTTATCCCATTCATAACTTGCTCCATTCTTTTGAAATTATCTGCTTAGCTATTTTTCTTTTACTGAAATGACCACTTTTATTTCATCTGCTTCAACTGACCAGTTTTCCCTTTCAGATGTCACTTTTTTCCAGGGAAGCTAATGAGAAGTGGATGTTGGCTTTTTTCTAACTTTCCCCTCCCCTGTCTCTTATTCCCCCCATTTCTGGCCTAATTTACCTTTCTTTTATTTTTCATGCCAGTCTTCTAAATTGTCTTAAGGACTTCAGCTTTTGGACAACAAAACCCAGAAAGACTCTGAAATTATTTTTTAGTTTCCCCCCTGTTATATCTTCTCTTCTGAGGTAGTAAAAAATGAACTATTTCTTTAATTAGGGGAAATAAAGAAAGGAAATCCCAGGGGGGAAAAAAGTTAGAGGAGATAATAGATTCCAAAGCAGCTCCTTAAAACCTTGACCTCAACCCATTGCATAAGATACACATTTACCATCATAACCACTTATGACATGGGCATACTACCACATGTACATATATAAACATATATTGGCGTGACCAATGACCACATCTTTATATACACATACACATACACAGGGTCAGAGGCATACATACACATATATAAATACATGTATATGTGTATGTGTTTATGTATTTACATATAAATGAATGAGAGAAATATATGTTTTTAAGAAAATGCTTACCTCTACTATATTGTATATACTCTTAAAAATTATCTTGCTCTATTGAATTTGTTATTGATAATGGTCATTCGCCAGACTGATTTTTATGAGCATTGATACATGACAATGTATTGTTTTGAAAACACTAACTCGGTTATGTGACAATTCTGTTTTCACTGCTGAAATGGACTTTTGAGGGAAATGGCTGATTTTTTTTTATCAGGTCAGAGAGCCATTGATCCATCAAACCATGCAATTGGAAGGATTTTGTTGCAGAGGATTATACTAAAGAAATTCCAACTCCTATTAACTCCCATGATTCTAAGAGTGCAGGTTTTAAAAACTAAAATTAAGACCTTACCAATTGCCTTTAAATAAGAGATCACAAATCTCATATCATTATTCTGGCACAGGTGTCATTGTCCCTATTCTATTGACAAAAAAGGGGGGGACAGGAAAGAAAGAAAAAAGAAAGAAGGAAAACAGGAAAAAAGAGAAAGGAAGGAAGAAAAAAGGAAGGAAGAAAGAAAAGAAAGAGAAATTCTGAGAGGTTTAACATCCTCATTGTTACAAAGCTATTAAATGCAGACATGGACTCAAATTCATATCATTAGATTGCTAACCTCATCCACATTGTAGTAAACTATGTTGCCTTTTTAAGTACTTTTAAACTCAAACTTATAAAGTGCTTATTATGAGCCATGCACCATTCTATGACCATGGAGTGAAGTGACTCGTTTAATCCTCACTGCACCCATAGGAAGGGATTATTATTTCTCCCATTTAAAAAAAAAAAACTAAAGAAAAGGAAGTTAATTTATTTGCTCAAAAGTAGGCAACTTGTAAAATAAGGAGGCAGACTTCAACTGAGATGTCTGACTCAAGAGACTCTTCAGTGCAGAGGACTGTAGGAAGGCATGTTTGCTCACTGGTCCAAAATAATAAGAAATTTAACAACCACCTGTGGCCTTTAATATAAATTTTCTTATGTTTTAACTCAAGTACTTATATCATGTCTCATTAAAATATAGGTAATAGCAATAATTTATTATTATATAAATATTTAATTTAAATCAAATTATTTACATAATTTTAATATACAAATTACATCAAAATAATAAATGATTTGAATGTAATGTGGCTGGGAAGTTTAATAAAATCTATTTGATTAACAAGGTAAGTTTTAAGTAAGGTGAATAAAAAGGTAAATTTCTTAAAATCAGAAAAGAGGAAAAATAATGATGAAAGAATAACATATAATTATACAAGAGTCATGATGAAAGGCTTTGGCCCTGTCCACTGGAGACACAGAGAAAGGCTGCTCCCAGAAGGCTTTACAAAGAGTTACAAACCACTTCTGATTATTTACAGGATTTATTAAGTAAAATATATTTTGGTAATGATCTGGCATGGAAAAGTGTTCCTGTCCATAGCAATGTTTGATCAATACCAAAGATTTATAAAACTGGCCAAGGACTTTATAGTTCTATAGCTATATTAAAATTAAGTCCAAATATTTAAATTAAAAGCTAATAAATTGTTGGAATACAATTTAGAAAATAAATAAAGAAGTGGAAATGGCATGAGTTTGATTGTTAGCAGAGATCACATTGATTTAGCAGAACTAAGCGGAGAAATTGACCATATTATTTAAGTAACTTTGGGTAGACAGTCAAATTACAACATATGGGTGCAATCTGGCCTTGAACCCCCACATTTTTTTTTCTTTTTAATCATCAAGTCACATATGCCAATGATCCCGTAACATTTGCATATTTGGATGAAATATCAAACAGCTCTGCAAAGAAGTTAATTGTAGCAATAATTTATAATCAAAGTTGAAAATAAAAGAGGAGTTAATAATTAACTGTGATAATAAGCCATACAATGGGGCCTTTCTAGGCAAATCCTATATAATAAAAGGCTAATATGCAAATCGTCTCCTTGACCGGAAGTTCAACTGGGAGTTTCACCAGGGGCAGGCTAGTCGGCCAACTACCCATGCCTCCCCCTCCCCGGCTTGCCCTGCCCCCGATCACCCCCCACCCCAATCGGGGGCTACGCCCTCTGGCCCACAGGGCCTAGCACCCCATCGGGGCGGGCCAGCCAGAGCCCCCCCCCTGCCCCCCTGTGTACAAATTTGTGCACCAGGCCTCTAGTTGAGATATAAAGTCACAGGGAGAACATTCAGCCAGTATGGTTGCTAAGATGTAGATGTTCTTTTTCTATATGGTAGAAAAAGCCCAAGACTCCAAATTCCCTAAGTATCTCTTAATGCTTCTGAACCATTTCAACCCTTCCCCTAGGACTTACCAGACCAACCAATGATACAAAAAGTGAGGGGACAATGACAAGGATCTTTTATAGCACTACTGCGTTGGATTCCTCACACCCATAGTAGGGTGATCATATTCCTGTTTTATATCCTGGCATCATTATTAATAGTGCTTTCTTTTCAAAAATGCCCTAAGTTGCATGATAAGTTTTGTGACTACACTATCCATAGGGCATTTCAAACAAACGCAGCAATCTTGGCTGGAGCAGGAAAACAACATATGAACTTTTCCCCAGTTCCCAAATCCACCTAGCTAAATAATAGGTACTCAAGTTCTGAAATATGGCATATAACTGCTTCCCAGTGTGACTGGTATCCTACAGAGTGGGCCTTGCAGCTTTACTCTAGTACACAAAATCATTTTCCTTAAAGCTGTGGACTCCTTTGAATGAAGATGAGTCAGATAGTCCTTTGGGGCAGGAGAAGAGGATGGATATTACTGCACTGGAATTGATTCCACTTCCTGTGAATATTCTCTTCTCCAGAAATAGCCTTTGGTCCTCAATAATTATTTTAAGATGCATTCTAAGTTGACTCCGTTATTGGCATCTTGGCACTTCAAATTATGTTTATCTTAAAACATAAAGATATCCCAAACTACCTAAACATACATATCTTAATGAGTACTACACTGAGAGTGGTGTTCTTCTGGAAGCTGGACGTGATCAGAAAAGACTAAATGTGCACAATCATAGATTCATCCAACAATTATAGAGTGCCAGGCACTCTCCTATAAGTACTTAAAGCATACCAGAGAACAAAATAAAAATTATTGGGGAGACTAGGCACTTTTAAATATATGAGGTGGTGAAGATGGTCCTTGTTAAGAGAGTAAGGTTTAAGCAGAGACTTGAAGGAAGTAAATGATTTAGCTTTGTGGATGTTTTGGAGAAGAGAATTCCCAGTATAAAGTAAGCAGTATAAAGAACAGTGTGGAGATGGGCATGGCTGATGCAGTGAGCCGGAGATGAGGCCAGATAGCAAAGAAAGGGGCCTAGATAATGGAGAGTCATATAGGCTATCCTAATTATCTTTATTTTAATCTGAGAAAAATAGGAAGTCATTGGATGGCTTTTTGCATATCTATGACATTATAGCACTTACATTTTATAAGGCATAGTTTGGCTACTGTAGGTTGGAAGTAGACTTAGGGATGCAGGTGTGAAGCCTATGGCAGTAACCCAGGAGAAAGCTGGTGGTGGGTCACAACAGGGTAGGTAGTCAAAGTGGAGGTGGTAAGATTCTCCCTGTATTTTATAAGCACAGAAACTGTATTTCTTGAGAGAAGTTAAGTGTAGGAGATAGTAAAAAGGGAAGATTCAGGGACGATTCCAATGCATTTGTGTGTTGATTTTACTAACCAAATAGAAGGATGTGGTTGCCATCATTTGATATAAAGAAGATGGTGGGTAGACAAAGATTGGAACATTGAGGGTGGAATATAAGTTTGTAAATTTTAAAGTGTTTTTTGAATTCCAAATGAATATGGTTTCCTAAACTACAAAATTGAGGAGAAATATGTATACCATTAAGGTGTTGCCATGGATATTCATTGAATAACCTAAGTAGCGGGAATTTGCAAATAGTTTACAACTAAAGCCTAATGTAGAGAAAGATAGCACTTTCTTCTCTTCTAAGAAAAGTGGTAATTTACAAATATTTTATAACTGAAGTCTAATTAGATTAATGTTAAGAAAGATACCACTTTCAAGAGATATACTGAAGGCTTAGTTATGAGTTGAAGAAAAATATAAATGATCTTTATTAAATGCCTATGTCCCACACATTAAGATAGGCAGTTTGCAAATAATGTATCTTTAATCAGCTCAATAGCCCTGATCAATGGGTATACTTGTTACCCCCATTTTACAGATGAGGAAAATAAAACACTAAGGAATTTACCCAAAGTCACAGAGCAGAAAAATGGTTAAATCTGTGTTGAAACTGAAATCAGAGTTTTTCAGATGGAGAAAAACAAACCTGTATGACCTCACTTATATGTGGAATCTGCAAAACAAACTCATAGAATGAGAGATTAGATTGGTGCCAGAGGCAGGTGTTGGGGAAATTGGGCAAAGGTACAAACTTCCAGTTAAAAGATAAATAAATTCTAGGTGTGTAATGTACAGCATAGTGACTATATTGTACATTTGAAAGTTGCAAAGAGAGTAGATCTTAAAAGTTCTCATCACAACCAAAAATAAATGTAGCTATGTGAAATGATGGCTGTTAATTAAGCTTATTATGGAAATTTCACTATATGCATATATCAAATTATGTAATATCCTTAAATGCAAAAAACATTATATGCCAATTATATCTCAATAAAACTGGAAAATATATAAAAATTAAGAAACAAAAATGTCTGATTTCGATAGCCATCCTCAAGCTGCCACTTTAGACAAAGCTGAATAACATGTTACTATGTGAGAAGAATCAGTAAACCTCCTGAAGAACAAGTCACCCATATCATTTTAGTAATATTCTGGAATATACAGAAGAAAATATTTATATTATTTTTCCAAGGGAAATTTAACAAAGGTTTCAGAAATATTGTCAGGTAAAGAAAAAAACCATTTTAAGTAAAATTATATAAATATCCTTGCAAGATAAAGAAATATATTTCCATTTTTATCCTTCTTTAAAAAAAAAAACAACAAACCTAACAGCATTACATCAGATTATTTCTTTCAATGAATGTACAACCAATAGAAATCATTCTGCTCATGTTTATTTTGATCAGTATAATAGAATACTGAAAAAATTAGAAATATGAAACTTGGTTCTTCCTGATTTATGCATTGTTATTCAGAGTTAGAAGTAGATTAATTTATTTGGGAAACTCAGTAGCTTTTTATGGATATCATACTGCTTTGCAAAACTAACTTCTTTTTGGCTTATGCATAATGATTTAATAAAGGGAAATTTATGAGAATCTAATCATGGATTATTATCTCACTAGATGTTCCTATTAAATGGTCATATTCTACCATCTATTGAAGTCAGACCCTGGGCAAATTGCCCTTTAAGTAAGATAAAGCTGTGGGAAGTACACATGAAACATATATGCCACTTGATATAGTATCTAGTACCTAGCCCTCAATAAATGTTCTTAGTGCTGTCATTATAGTAGTAGATGTTACTTCTTTTATTATTTTTTTATTATTGTAAGGCACTAGAGAGAAATAATCCAATGGTACTATACACAAAAGAATTATTTCATAGCTGTAGGAATCAACTTGGTATGGCAATGATGATGGTGGTGGTGACAATACCAGCCTATTATTAATAATGTAATATATACCTATAGATTTAGATATATTATCTTGAATAATTATTACTCTGATACTACCAGATTTTCTTTATTAACTCCATTTAGCAGGTGTGAAGGAATTGTGGTTTACAGAAATTGATATATGGCCAAACCTTTACGGACATTAAAAATCTGTTTCTGGTTCTCTTCAGGTCATTTTACTTTCCATTTCTCATGCTGCTCTGTTATACCAAACTCCTTTCAAATCCTTGGTATATTAGTCACTGCAGAGGGAAGTCATCAGAAGAAACTCATGAAGTTTTGAACTCAATAGTTTGACCATGAAGACATTTCGATCACCAGTAAATGAAGAGCTTCACCATTGCCCAACCATGCTATTATCATTTCTTTTCTTCTTATTATTATTTTCAATATACATTTTTATTGATTTCAGAGAGAGAGAGATAGAAACATCAATGATGAGAGAGAATCATCGATCCACTGCCTCCTGCACTCCCCCGACTGGGGATCGAGCTTGCAACCTAGGCATGTGCCCTGACCGGCAATCGAACCGTGACCTCGGGTTCATAGGTGGTCGCTCAACCACTGAACTACAACAGCCATGCTACTAACATTTCTCAAGCACCCGTTTAATTCTCCCTGACTGTAGTCTCCACCTGAGAGATTTGCCTTCTATTTTGATAAATTATCTTTTGATGCAGAGAAGCTTACCTGCACCATTGGAAATACTTACAACATTCATTATTTACTTTTTAATAACTTGGCCAGAAAACTTGAGGTTTCATATTAGAAATATAAAAATACATTTATTTTTTATTGAGGAAAGGGGCTTGAAAATAAGCCTTTATAATTTATGGCAAACTCCGATGAAATAGTCCCATGCTTGAAATAAAGTTGGGGCTTATTTTCTAAGGAGCCAAGTTGAGTTTTCTAGTAGCTTCTAGATGATATTATAAAAAACCTGCATTGGAGCTTATGAATTAATGAGAATAACAGAATCAACTCAAAGTTTATAATATTTTACAATAATGTGGGTCTGACTTGCCCTTATTGTGAGTATCCATCCATTAGGGAGCTTTTATGGATATTGGTGCTTCTGTCACTTGTATTTTTCTCAATGCCTCAGTGAAGATAATATCAACAGAAATCTCTTTGGGAATGCAGGGAACACGAAAATCTATTCCAACATTTTTCTCTGTCCAGTCATTTAGAATTTGTCCTCTACATTATTCCAGGAAAGTCGACACCTCAACTTTATACAATATAGGCCATTGTGGGTCCAAGTTTCAGTCAACTAACAAAGTGAAATGATAAAGATTTATTCTTATCTTCTAACATTTTTGTATTTCTAGCTCTTACATTTAGGTTAATGGTCCATTTTGAATTAATTTTTACATATGGTGTGAGGGAGGAGTCTACCTTTATAATTTTACATGTGGATAACTACCAGTTGACTTTTTAGAAATGTTCCAAAGCAATTCAGTTGAGGAAGGATAGACTTTTAACACATGATGCTGATGCTGATGCTGACTGGAGCAATTGAACATCCATAGTCAAAAATAAACCACACCCTAAACCTTGCACTTATATAAAAATTAACTCCCAATGGATCATGGACTTTAATATAAAACTAAAATGCATTCAGAAAAAACATTCAAATCTATAGGAGAGAATCTTATAGGTATCTTAAGCTAGGCAGGGTGTTTAGACTTGATAGAAAAAATATAATCATTAAAAGGAAAAACTTGATAAACTGTGATTTTTTAACTTTAAATTGTAAAAGTTTGCTCTGTGAAGCAACCTTTCAAGAGAATGAAAACTACAAACGGGTATATCGTATTTGCAAACTACATATATGAAAGTAGTTGTGCCTGGAAAAATATAAAGAATACTCAAAATTCAGGAGAGGGAGGGTAAGAGATCAACCAAAGGACTTGTATGCATGCATATAAGCATTACCAATGGACACAGACACTAAGGGGCTGGGTGAGGGCTTGTGTTGGGGGGGGGGTGGGAATGGCCAGGGAGAGGTCAATGGGGGGAAAAGGAGACATATGTAATACTTTAATCAATAAAGAATTAAAAATAAAACCCTCAGCAATAAAAAGGGTGAGAGAGAGAAATCCAATTAGTTAATGGGTAAAATACATGACAAACATCTTAGTGAAGGTGGTAGACAGATGGCATATAAACTAATGAAAAAGATGTTCAACATCATTAGCTCGTGGAAAAATATACTTTAAAAACACAATGAGATATCACTATAAACCTACTAAAATAGCAAAAATAAAAAATAATAACACTACATGATGATGAGGATACATTAAACCTGGGTCATACATTGCTGGTGGGAATGTAAAATGCTACAGGCAGCCTGAAAATTGTTTGGTGATTTTTTTATAAGTTTACACATGCAACTTCCATATAGCCCAGCAAATGCATTTTAGGTCATTTATTCCAGAGAGGTGAAGACCTACATTCACACACATTTCTGTTTAGAATGTTCATAACAACTTCATTTATAATAGCCTACAACTGAAAACAATCCAGGGGGCCCTTCATCATGTGAATGTTTAAACAAATCATGTACATTTAAACCATGGAGTTCTACTCAGCAATAAAAATAAATAGACTCCTGATATCACAATAACTGTAATGGATTTCAAGGGAATTATGCTGAGTAACACGCAAAGTAAAACTGTTTTTCTGTCAATACCATGCTGTTTTGATGATCATTGCTCTGTAGTATAATTTGAAGTTTGGTGGTGTTATACCTCTGGCTCCGTTCTTTTTTTTTTTTTCAGGATTGCTTTGGCTATTCAGCATCTTTTGCAGTTGTATACAAATCTGACAATTTTCTTTCTTTTAAAAATGTCATTGGGATTTTGAGGGGGGTTGCATTAAATGTGCATATTGTTCTGGATAATATGGACATTTTAACTATGTTGATTCTTCCAATCCATAAACACAGGATTGCTTTCCATTTCCTTGTGTCTTTTTTCAATCTCTTTTAATAATGCTTTGTATTTTTTTCAGAATATAGTTCCTTCATATCCTTTGTTAAATTTATTCTATTCTTTTTGTTTTTTGTGGGTTTTTTTCCTGAAGTGTCTTTATTAGTATATAGGAATGCAGTGGGTTTTTTTACATTGATTTTGTATCCTGCAACTTTATTGTATGTGTTTACTGTTACTAATAGTTTTTGGTGTAGTCTTCAGGTTTTTCTTTATAAAGGATCATGTCATCTGCAAAAAGTGACACTTTTTTAACTTCATTTTCGATTTGGATGCCTTTTATTTCTTTCTCTTGTCTGATTGCTCTGGCTAGGAATTCCAATACTATGCTGAATAAAAGTGGTTAGTGGATATCCTTGTTTTGTTCCTGATTTTAGAGGAAAAGCTTTCAGTTTTTCACCACTGAGTAAGTGGGGGTGGTTATAAAACAGTATCAAAAAGAATCCTGGCAGTGATTAAACTATTCTTTATTTTGACTGTGGTAATGATTATTAAAACTTATACATGTGATAAAATTGCATTGAGCTAAACACAAACACATTCAAATGAAGGCATGCAAATTGAGTAAAATTTGAGTAAGATTAGTGGATTGTATCAAAACCCATTTCCTTGTTGTGATATTGTATCATATTTATTCAAGCTGCTACCATTAACAGAAACTGGATGAAGGGTATATGGGATCTTTGTTTATTATCCCTTACAACTGCATGTAAATCTAGATTTACCTCAAAAAAAATAATTTACAAAAATTCCCAAGCTAGAATTTTCAATCATGAAGTAGATCATTCCATGTGAACAAGAGTTGTCCAATTCATGAGCGTGATTGAAGAGACAAAGAGTACTTTCATTTTCTCTGAAGAAAGAGTAAACAGTTTTAATTTTGGTAGGAAGACGTAAAATATCACTAACACAGTCTCATAAAGTCCAATCACCTCATAGCAGCCAGTGTAATCTTGCTAAAATGTAAATCAGATCATGCCTTTTTTATGCTGAAAAAATCCCCAGTGGCTTCCCATTGCTCTAAGAATAAAAATCAATTTATTTGTTATGGTCTACTAGGCCCTACAAGATGTGACTCCTACATGCTCTCTGATCTCATCTCATCTGCTTTCACTCCTTGTATTAGTTATCTATTGCTGTGCAACAAGCTACCTCAAAATTTACCAGCTTAAAATAACACAAAGTTGAACTCTGCAGTTCTGGGAGGTAAGGGATTTGGGCATAGCTTAGCTAGGCCCTCTGTTTTGAGGCCTCTCACAAGGCATCAATCTAGTTGTTAGCTAGTGCTGGGTGTCATTTAAAGACTCATTTGGTGGTGGTGGTGGTGGTGAAGGGGGGAGGATCTGCTTCCAAGCTCACTTACATGGCTACTGGGAGGAGTTAGTAGTTCCATAAAGGCTATTGGACTGAGAGAATCAGTTTCATGCTGGTTCTTGGCAAGAAGCTACCCTCAGTTCCCGGACACTCAGGCCTCTCACATGCCTCTTGTTTCATCAAGGCTAGTAAGTGAGGGAGAGAGAATCTGCTAGCAAGATAAAAGTCACAATCTTTTGTAATGTAAGTCCAGAACTTATGTCCCCTCAATATTGCTGTATTCTATTGGTTAGAAGCAAGTTGCTCAAGGAGACATCATTGCACAGGGCTCTGAGTAACAAGAGGTAGAAACCACTGGGGGCTCTATTACAGCCTGTTTATCACACTGGTCTTCTTGCTATTCATTGTATATCTGATCCAAGACTGTTTCAAGCAACAATACAGTCAGAGTTAATTGTAGAGAAAGTGCTAACTCTACAGAGAAAGTGCAAAGTCTATAGAGGTAAGAGTTGGGAGTGGAGGTATATCCAGTTGATGGTTCATTGGTAAGCTAGTTGTGTTTAGGAGCAGCCCTGTTCACTCAGTTGAGTTAGATGGACCTGAATGAAAGATTTAAAAAATCAATACAGTGTGATAGTAAAAAAGTTATGGGAGGAAAATAATATTTATTGAGTACCTTCTATGACTCAGGCACCATATTTGTTGTTTTGCAATTGAGAAAAATATCAAAGTGGTACTTGGAAGATACCATGATCCTATCCTCTTAAGTAATGGAATCCAAAGCCCAAAGATATTAAGTCCTAAGATCACACAGTTGGAAATGATTTAGAGCCTAGGATTTTCTGACTTCGTTGACTGTATCTGTTCCAAAATCTCTCCCGGCATGTCAGGTAAGTTTGGAGTCAGGGACTCCCCAGAGGGGCAAGGTGGCTCAGACTCCTGCTTTAGCTGGACTTGACTAGGGAGCTTTTTCCAGGATCAAAAATGCTCCTTTGCATTCTGCTGCTCCCTAATGTCCAGAGCTGTAATTACAGCTAAGCCAACAGCAGTCCAGAGATAAAAGAACAAAGGCATCAGCCAACATTTCAATGAAATAAAGGATTTGCTTAACACAAATAAATAAAAACAAAACAAACAAAGAAAAACAGGAAAAAAAAGGTTGTGGTTAGGTCAAATGTTGAAATGTTAGTGTCGATCAGTTATCTTTGTCCAGGCCTACCTAGAAGAAAATCCATTCATTACTTAGGAGAGTGCATTCTACAACTACAACAGGGTTTGGGACTCCTCCAGGAATCAGACAGGTAGAGGTTAAAAAACAAATGAAAGTTGGTAGAGGAGCCAAAAGTCAACTAAATAATGAGGACTGGGTGAGTGTCCTATTAGATTATTACTCAATATAATTTAATTTCAAAATAATAGCCATAAGTATAAAACAGAACAATAAAATTAACTTTCGGGTGCCTTATTGCATTATATTATCTAAATAAACCTGTAAAATAGAATTCTTATCCCTATTTTACAGATGGGGAAATTGAGGTTTAAGGCAATTTAAACTCACTCCTATGGTCACTCAATTAAAAGTGTCAGACCCAGATAGCACTTCAGATCTTCCAATTCCAGACTCATGCTTTCCTGTTGTATCTCTTTTTTAAACCTAACTTTTATTTTCAAAGTATCTTTGAACCTACTGGTTCAGTCTCCAGGTTTCCTAGATTTCCTAGATCCTGTTTCACCTTAGTGCCTACTTATATCTCAATCTTTAAACTGCAAGGCAGTTGCTCATGGGTAATAGATTTTTAATTCCAGACCACCAATCCCCATGCTTTTCCCACCTACAGATAATGCATACTTGGAACATTTGAGGTCTCACTGTACAAAGAAAAATAGCAATGAATTTTAAAAATATGTGTTCTTGATCTCCTGGGAAGGGGGCAAAGAACCTAACTGAGAGTTAATTAATTGTATTTTTACCTCCCCAACCCTTCACCCCCTTCTACCCTAAAGGAGTTTTCGCACTATCCTACGCTTCTATTATATGGTCTTAAGGAACATGGTTTGCAAACCCACCAGTGATTCATCAGATTAATGTAGGCCAGAGGTAGTAATCACGGCTCAGAGACGAGGGAGTGAGGGCAAGCTGATTGAAGAAATAAAGGGCAGTTTGGAAGGGAGAACAAGGGGCTGCTCACTCACTGTTTTTCCTGTCTGTCTGAAGTTCATTGTGTTCTTGAAAATGTTACTTTTTCAGCACCTAATGAATGATACATCAAGAGCTGCCATGAAACTATAGGGAGAAACTTTATGGTGTGACTCATGAGCCGTGCCGAATTACAGATCTTTTCTCATTAGTCTGATTAAAAACCCAAGCTCATTATGGCTCAGGAAGTGATTTAGTTCCAATGCCTTTTGGTTATGTTCCTTTTTTTTAATTTTCCAGGAGCACACATTTTGGCTAAGAATTCATTTTCTATTTTAAATGGTTCTAAATTTCAGTTCTTAAAAATTGGTGTACATTTTATTATTCAGAACTACAAATATTCTTTTTATATTTTAAGAATTATTTTTTGAAAGCCAAAGTGATTTTGATTTTTATCTCATGTAATGTTTTTCTTTACAACTGGGACTCTTCAAGAAATGTTTTTAGCAATTTTTAAAATATTTTTAAAGAGAATAGATCCCTAATATTATAGAAAGAAAGTCATGGTTTAAGAATCAGACCTAGGATAGCTTTCATATCTTAGCCATTTCCGACAGTGTCATCATAATCAATGAGTATAAATCTAATAAGTCTCAATTTCTATGAATGAAACTAGAATAATAAAAGTGATTTAATAGCATTGATATGAAGAATAAATAAGTTAACATATTTAAAGAACATGAAATAGAAGGGGCCCAACAAATGTTAGTCTCCCTTACTTTCTCTGCTAATATGGATATATAGGGCTTTTATGTTTTCATGCTAACAAAAAACTAATAAAAGAGGCTGATGAATTGATTTTAAGATATCCCATCTCTGATATGAGGGTGTGTGTGTGTGTGTGTATCTCTGGAGACGCGTGTACACTCCTAAGTCTGGACTAGAAATTGTTTGCTTGAAACTCTTGAAATAATTCTTCATGAAGTCTGCCTGCCACAAAGTATGCAAATAAATCACAGTCTATATGGAAGATACCTACCAGCATGGCATCCCAATGAATTTCTCAGAGAAAACAAGCTATTTTTCAGGCTTGAAAATAGTTTGATGATAACCATGAAGTTGTTTTCTACCTATTGAGAACTATAATTTCAGATTGGGTACATGTAACTGAAAAATTGAAGATACCAAGATGCTTTCTGGTAGTATGCATGTCCCTTACCAATTGTGACTAAGTAGTCTTCCCCAAAACAATAATAGTCTGGTTCTAAATAGGGCTGGGCTTCTTTATGCCTCCAGGGGACATTTGGCAATGGCTGAAGGCATTTTTGGATGTCACAAATAGAAGGGTAGTACTGGTATCAGGAATATTGCTGAATATCCTACAATGCCCAGAACAGACCCCCTAACAAATAATTAACTGAACCAAAGTTTCAATAGCTCTATTATTGAAGAACTCTGCCCTACTAAAATCACCATTTCCCCCAAGTTTTTGAAATACTTTTGAAATGTTTTCTTGATGTCATGTAGAAACAGCCAGCGGCTCAGGGAGTCTGAGGGGTTGTCATGGCTATTGAGTAGAGATGTGACCAGCTGCGCTTTCTTTTCATTCAGGACTGATCAAGTGAAAATAGGTCTGAAGTACAAGAAGCCTAGTTTGAACTGAAGAATAGTTTCCTCTTAGTAAGGGGGTACACTGCTGTTAACCTTGGCATTGGAATTTTAAGAGAGAGTAGGGAAATTATTTTTCTTATATTTTACATTGATGGTCATCTTATCTTTTCATATCCCAAGTTGGCTATGATCAGTGAGATGGCCAGAGAGCCCAGTGTGGATTCTATAAATTCTGAAGCTGCTTGTTAATCCTACCATCATTAACATGTTGACTACCCAGAAAAAGTGCCATTTTACATCATCAAAAAAAATTCTGGGTAAATACCAAAAAATTTCCCTCCTTCAAATAATTCATAATTCTTTTTTTTAAATGTAGAAAATAATTCCAAGTAGCAAGAGAGAATTCATGGGTACCAGTCAGGAGCCTAGTCAAGTGCTCAACTTGAACCCATCACCTTATGTAATGGTGGCCATTTTTTTCTTGAGATGTTGAAAGTACATGAGTGGTAAACAACATTGGAAGACCCTCCACTGAATAATTTTTAAAACTCAACCAGAAGAGAATGGAGTGGGATATCTTTCGAGGGAACACATTTTAATAATACGTTATAAATATGCAGTTATTTGAGTACAATTATAATAACTAGAATGCAACTTCAGAAATATACAATTAGAATCTGAGTGTGTTTCTGAGAGCAACAACTTTTCAAAAAGGATGGAGTGGTCAATATAAACACTAAAATCAAGATTTAAATATATATATATATATTTTATTGATTTCAGAGAGAGAGGGAAAGAGAGATAGAAACATCAATGATGAGAATCATTGATCGCCTGCCTCCTGCACACCCCACACTGGGATCAAGCCCGCAACCCCGGGCATGTTCCCTGACCAGAACTTGAACTCTGATTCTTGGTTCATAGGTCGATGCTCAACCACTGAGCCACACCAGTGGGGCAAAGCAAGATTTTTAACATAGTGTTTCTCATTGATCTGGGAGAGGTCTTGTTCCCTGATCATTTGCATTCCAGTCTACTTGGAACGTATATCTACAGTGTAGAGGAAATGGATAGTTTCATTCAACTCCTTTTTCTCTGAGTCCTTGATCATGTATAAACCTTCAAATTTTAATTTAGATTCCAGCATAGCATCTACAGGACAGAAACATACTGCTCCACTGAAATGAACCATTCTGATCTGATGCAGAGTCATATCTAACATTAGATATTATTAAATAGGCATAGTGGTTCTTTGCTAGTTTAATTTGAAAATCAGTCCCTCTGACCTCAAAAGACTGATCACCTCTGAGCAGATATGACAAAGTTGAGGGTCTGGGCCTAACAAACCAGTAGTCACAGAAGCCTATCTAGTTGATCGTTGTTTCTAATCCCTGAGAGCCCAGTCACTTTTCTGGACTGAAAGTGATAGTTGGAATTTTGCTGGTGGCTGGTTGCTATCAAACATATAAACAATTCAAGAGATTGGCTAAGAGCATAGTCTATGGAGGTAGATGGATCTACATTTGAATCCAGCTCTGCCTCTTACTAGCTGTGGGACAGTGGGAAAGTCATTTAATCATTGGAATTTGGGTTTCTTCCACTATAAACTGGGGATAATTGTACCTCAAATAAATGCCAATAAAGATGAACTAAAATAGCCCTGGCTGGAGCGGCTCAGTGATAGAGAGTAGGCCTGTGCACTGAAGGGTCTCAGGTTTGATTCCTAGTCAGGGGCAGGTACTTGGGTTGCAGGTTTGTTCCCCAGCCTTGGTTGGGGTGCTTGCGGGAGGCAACCAATCTATGTGTCTTCTCACATCAATGTCTTTCTCTCTCTCTCTCTCTCTCTCTCTCTCTCTCTGTCTCTCTCTCTCTCTCTCTCTGTCTGTCTGTCTCTCTCCATCCCTACCTTCTAATGTCTCTTAAAAAAAATCAATGGAAAAAATATCCTCAGGTGAGGATTAACAAGAAAACAAAAACAAATAAAAAAAAACTAATCTGTTCTTTGTCCCTATTCTTTAAAAAAACAACCAAAAAAACAACAAGATTAAATGAAATAAAATATCCAAAGTTCATAACACTGTACCCGATGGAGTAGGTTTTCCATAAATGACAGCCACTGTATGGCTGTTATTTTTATTTACTTTGCTCCTCAACGCTTTGAAATCTTATCTCCAGGCATCTCTAGAGAGATTCTGTTTCCCATGCTTCCAATAATCCTTTGCACATGATGCTGTACTATGGCTGCCCTATTTTACTTCTCTTTTTCATTCTGTTCTCAGCTCAACCATATTTTCAATGGTGTAAAATAGAGACATTCTCCTAGTACTTGTACTCTTGTCACATATTTTAAATTCTACACCTTGGAGAAGATGCCTGTGACACAAAATGTGAGTTTGATATTGATGAGGGCATCACTGGTGGAAGGAATTTAATGAATGCATCTTACAATGCTGCTCAGATAAGGAAGAAGACAAGGCCCCCGTGCATCACCAGAAGGAGGGGAGAGTGAAATCCCTATCAAACACAGGGGCGTTTTCTCTTTGATGTGCCACATGTCATCCTGCCTGACTAGAGCCACACACTAGCTATCTGGCAGGCAGTATTTCTGCTCATGAAGATGAACAGGTGCAGTGACTTTTCCCGCAGGGAGGGTAAAGATTAATGAAGTGCATGTGTAAATTCTAGGAATACGAGAGGCAGCAGTCAGCCTTTTAATAATACCTCAATTAACACTGATATAATACATTAACTAACCCTCAGCAGCGCGATTTGACTCATTTGTTAATCTTGTTCTTTACAGCAGCTGTTCAACTGTATCAAAAAGCATTGCTTCCTTATTACACGTTAAAGAGCCCAGAGCCATATAACACAATGTAATCATTCCTACTTGGCCGAGAGGAGGCTGTCGGTGAAGACAGAAAGAACACAAAATACTGAAAGTGAAAATAAATGTTGTCATTACCTACATCGTGAGTCATGGAAGGCTACCTGGTAGACCAGAACGGCAAATTGTATATGGAATTTCCCAAGTAGTCCATGATGTTTTACATCTTCTGTATGTTTATGCTGTTGTGTAGCCTAGAACAACTTCCTCATAATTTGAAAGCTAGGTCACATTTTACTGGTTCCCCTTATATCCACCCATTCTTGTTAGATCACCTTTGTTTGTGTTTCTGTTACCTTTCCTTATATTCTTGCATTGATCACACTATTTTATAAATATCTGCTTAAATGTGTCTGAAAATCCCACTAGACATTGAGTCTTGGTGGCTGAGGCTCTGTGTCATTTATTTCTGTATCTTCACAGTCTAGCACAGTGGTTGGTATCTGGTAAGTTCTCAATAATTATCTGTGGTCTTAATAAATAAATTAATATAATGCACATAAGTTAAGAGATTTTTTTATTCACTGTTGTTTTTTTATGTCATTTAGATTAAAATATCCATGAAAATTATGAAGATCATATTTCTAAGAATTAGTGTCTCTTATAATAACTATGATAAAGAATAGATATTACTACTGAAACTGTAGCCTTCTCTACATAGTCATAGACCAAGAATCCATTCCATTCTGCTTACCATACCAAATCATTCTGACTGTCCAATGGCTAAAAGTTCTGCTAAGTATCATAATCAAGCAATAGTTTAAAAAGAATACCAGATGTTAAGAAGCAGAGAAATTGCTCTCTGAGCACAATTTCCAGTACCTTGTGCCTTTAAAAATTCTGTTCTCTTTCTCACCCACTGATCACCCACTGATCACCCACTCTGTCTGCTTAACTGTTTTCCACTTTTCAAACTCCACTTCACAGCAAGTTTGAAGCAGACTCCCATCTATAATATTCTGTACCTACACCCATCCTACTAAACATTATGTGTGTGGATTGTTCAAAAGTGTGTTTCTCACTAATCTATTCACTTTTGGATGACCTGGACCAAGTATTTTCATCTTTGTATTCCTTCTCTCTGTCAGAGAATCCAAAAATAATTGATGGATAAATGTTTATTTGACATAAATAGTGACTTTGGATTATGGTTGCGTTTTGTGTCCATGATGATAGCATTTTCTTGTCAGTGATAATAAATTTATATTTAAACACAATGGAGTATATAAGAAAGCTCCAAAAGTTGGCTTGTGTTCCGGTGCTTCATCTTTTCTGTGTCATTCTTGAATTAAAGCTCACAAATTTAGTGCTCCCAGCACTATATCACTCAGTAGCTGACTTTATTTACTAGAATAACTCAATGCAATGCTCATGTCTTTAAAGGATGGATCACCCAAATACACAGGCACTCTTGGGAAATAAATCTGATAGAGATTTTAAGATCAGTTCTGGAAATCTTTTCACTGTGAGATGACATTTTGTAGCTACATCAGGTATGTGGATTAAACACACACACTTCACACTTCCTTGGCCATATATAAGGCCCTCTTCCTCATTTTCTTAACATGGGCAGCTGTGGGAGATTTAGTAAATACAAGTCCTGTGAGGTTTGGCATGACTTTATGGAAGTTGGATTTGCTAAGTTACCAAATAAATTTTATTTCCTTCTTTATTTCCATCCTGATGGGAACCACCCACCAGTTAATGGTGCTTTGGATCATTACACAGTAAGTTTGTGTGGTTGACTCCATGATTATTAAAACTATTTCCCCAGGTCTCTTCTTAGAATAAGAGTTCCTTCAGGATGTATATCTTGTCTTATTTATCTTTGTATTTTCATTCTCATGATGCATAGAACTGGACATGCATTAAGTATTTAATAAATGCTTGCCATTGGAAAACGTTGTTGTATTCACATGCACTTATATGCTCTTTTCTTACTACATGCATAAGCACAAAACATATATTATTTGGGGCCTAAAGGAAATTTTGAAGCCTAAATTATTATGAATTTCATATCCTTGTCCTATCATCAATTGCTGACTATTTACACATTATATATTACATTTTCCACTTTATAAACTGTGACTAGTAGACATTTCTATGCTCCAAGGGGTGCCATACATATCAAAATTAGAAAACTATTTTCAAATCTAAATGGCATGAAAGATATCAACAATTATTCCTCCTGCAAAGCAGAATTGCATAGTTGGAAAGAGCATGATTACTAGTGTCAGACTGACAGAAATAACAAGACTTGCAGATAAATAGGATGGAATGTGGGGGAAAAGCATTGTACTGGTATTTAGACTGTAGGTGTCATTTATGAAGATGGAGTGCTATAGGACAGCCAGTATTTTATAGGAAACCAGTTCTTTGGACAGGTTAGGTCTGAGATACCCTATAGACATCCAAGTTAGAGATGTTGAGTAGGCAATTGGATATATGTCTCTAAAGTTCAGAGGAGAGGTTTCCCACTAAATGTAAAAATAGGGGAATACCCAACAAGATGGTATTTCAAAAGATGGAATTAAGTATTCCATAAATATTGGAGGTTATTACTGAAGTTATTAGCACCATTGTCAGTAATGATTATGATCATTGTTAGCCCTGTTTTCCTTTGGAAGAGCATCAGAATTGCAGCTCTCTTTGGAAATATAGTCAAGTATAGAGACTGTCATGTTGAAATACTTGTTTTGTCTTTATTTAGATCATTAAGAAAAAGCAGACATGAGAATGAACTGGAGATAAAGAGTGCAGCAATTCTATGAAATGTAGCTGGAAGAACAAGAAAGGTTTTGGGTTTGATTAAAACATTGTCAGGCCTAAAGGTCTTTTGAACCTACTTGTATACCTGATCAAGAATAATTGATATAAATTAAATCTAAGCAATGAAACAAACCTATTCCTGTATCAGGAAGAGGTGGTTTGAGTAATTAAGGGCAGGTCTGCACTTTTATTTCAGAAGCATAATATTTGCATTGCATATTAAAACGGTATTAATCTTACAATTGGAGTTTCTGCTCACAATTCCTTTCCTTAATCACTGATACTTAAAATGATTCAGAAGCCTCATGTAATAATCCTCCAGGAAAATTCCAACAACTTAGACACCACTCAAAATAAATTCATTTGCTATCCATTTTCTATTAAAAGTAGGTCTAATTGCAGACAATCTATAGGCTGCAAGGTCAAATTCTGTTTATGAATTAGAAATTAAAATGCTCATCTCTGAAGTGGGATTTAGCTGGTCTTTTCAACAACATTTATATTCCTTTAAAAAATAATTATGCAATGTATACTATTATTCCTAATATTAATATATTAACTCCCTTCCAATTACTTATATCTACTATGACAAGCACCCTACTAATATTTTAAAACCTATTCTATTTAATCCAGCAATTTTCTAAGGAAGCCATTGTCCTGTTTTACAGGTGAGAAAAGTAAACAAGGGAGTTCAGGAGAGTGTTTCTCAAAACAGTTTCAGATCAGAAGTTCTGGAGTGAGGCCTGAGAATTTGCATGTCCAACAAACTCTCAGGCTGGCCTTAGAGATTAAGGGGCCCAAGAAAATTGTTTTCCTTATTCAGAGCTGTCTCTTATAATCTTATTTTAACCCAGTTTTATCCCATGGTTAGAATGCTATTCCTTTCCTACAGTTGAGCTCCTTTCCCTAGTACCCTATGGCATCCCAGTTCCATAAGGAAGAGAAGTCTACTTCATGTTCTCTGTACGTGAAGCTGTGAGCATGCTCTAATGTTTGGACTTCCTATATTTCCTGTAACTGCTTTTTCCTTCTGGCTACCCAAACAAATCATATGTCCAAGTTCTTCTTTAAAACCTATCTCGTACTTTGAACTTAGTAAAGACCATAAAATCTGTGTTTCTTTGCCCAGACTCTAAGGATAAAATTCAAGGGCTTCCCTAGATTATCTATGTAATTGTCCATTCTTCCTTCCCACCCATTACTCTTCTGCCTTTTTAGATTTTCATGCGGTAGGTGTGGAAGAACAAAGAACCTACTGCTCCCTCTATACTCTCACCTCCTACCCTCTTTGCTACCATGCCTTCCTCACTTATATTCTTTCATGCTATTTGCTATTCTTGGAATAACCTTTTACTTTATGTTTACCTTCTCTTCTCTTTTTCTAAGGTTTTCTAAAATCTTACCTCTAACACTATAAAGTCTTTTCAAAATGAAGCTTGGTGATAATTCTCTTCCCAAGGCTCATGAGTAACTTTTACATGAATTAAAAACATGCTTTCCTTAATGAAAATGTCTATAGAATTAGTTTATGTCTTTCCCATAAAATGTTTTCTTGTACAGCTATGTATGTTGTAGAGTTATGATATTAGAGCTAGTAGGTACCTGAGATTATATCTAGAAAAAAACAAACATTATTCTACAACTAAATAATCAGAGAAAGCACAGATTTTAAAAATATTACTAGATACCAAAACCATTGTAAAAATTGGGTAAGCTAAAGACAGTTATGTGCCTAGCCGTTCAAGTACATGTCGGGGGAGAGGGGAATGAAAGGAAATACTAAAATTTTAATAACACAGTTTATTAGTAAAATTGCTGAGAACAAAAATAGTTCAGTACTAATTTAGTATTCTTCCACTCCACCACACTGGAATTTAGGCATTTAAAATTCTCAGACTATGACAATAACAGTATAAAAGTAAGTGCCTGGGTTTTTAGAACTCAAGGTAAAAAGACATTTGAATCTTTCTCTGGCTACGTCTGTTAAGGCATTCATGTTTGGCAATATTGGTTGAGGAATATGATCTGGAAGTACCCCTTGCTTTTAAAATCCAGAAGAAGGGACGATGAACCTGAATGTGGAGCCCTGCACTAGTCTAACTGAAACATTAACAGAGACCCTGAGGCATCTAGAGTCAAAATGAAGCCATAAGTTCACCTTCTGGTATTAGGGGTTGCAGATAGATTTATCCTCTGAAACTGTCCTATCAACTTCCTGAGGGAGAAAGGAGGGAAAAGAGAAAGAAAAGAGTGCCTCTCACTATATTCCAGACTTGGTTTTCCACAAATAAGAGTTCCAGTTGTCTGTTTGATTCAACTACCTTTACCAGTAATTATAGGCATCTGAAATTTGGTACCTCGAAATAAAGCTTCTCTTATTTTCTATGCCCCTTGTTCTCTTAAAATTATTGATTCTGCATCTCAAATCAGAGCATTTGATGTCATTCTTTTTTAAAAATATATTTTTATTGATTTCAGAGAGGAAGGAAGAGGGAGAGAGAGATAGAAACATCAATGATGAGAGAGAATCATTGATTGGCTGCCTCCTGCACGCCCCCCCACTGGAGATCGAGCCCACAACCCTACCATGTGCCCTTGACTAGAATTGAACCCGGGACCCTTCAGTCCACAGGCCGATGCTCCATCCACTGAGCCAGACTAGGTAGGGCTTGATGTCATTCTTGATGCTTGCCACCTCCATACTCCTCTTCTCCCCATTTAAGCAACAATAGAGTGTCAGCTATATAGGGAGATTTTTTGTAGGTCCATTTTCCCCTACCACAAATGTCACTGCATTAAACCTAGACCCTTACCATTTTTCATTTGAAAAATTGCAATTATAACCAAATGCTCTGGATGCTACTCCATTTTCAATGTGAACAAAAAATTCTCACAAATTTTGGTTTTTCAACACAAGGCTGATCACAAGGGCCTTTGGTCAATATTTACTACTGACTTTTTTTTTAATTAGTCCTCCCTTCTCTTATTAGCATGTACATCTACAATTTGGCACAGCATGAAAATCTGTTTTTGGAAATGTTACATAACCATCAGCCAACAACACTTAGTATTCTGAGCTGAGTTCAGAATACTAAGAACCAAGGATGTATAGCTTATTTTTGTTTGATTGTTTTTCAGTCTTTGTTGTATACAAAATTGATAGTTTCTCTTTAATCAGAAAATACTATATCCTTGAAACTAAACTAATGAGTGAGAATCTGAATATTTATTTGAGTAACTAATGGATGGCATTCACTTTGTAAGAGGAGATAAGGTGAACATTAGTTGCTTGAGGTCTCTTGAATAACAAAGCATTTAGTTTATTTCTTTATATCTTTATCAGTTGTTTTCATTGTCTTTTGTGGAATATGTGTTTTAAGGGGATGGAAAATATTTTAATTTCCATTGGCTACCTGGTAAGATTTTAATCAGGCACAGGAAATTTCTGTGTGCTACTTAAAAACAAAAGGAAATGTCTTAGCTTTAGTGAATTATTTGACTTTAAAAATTGCAAGATAAAATATCACAGGAAAGAATAATTTCTTGGCCTCTTTCTATGAGAACGTCTTTGGGTGAATACATTTGCAGAGACGTATGAAAGCATTCATTAGAAGTGAATCATGTGTACTTTCTTCAAATAATTTTCAATTCAAGTGACACTTAATTCACAGTTTATACATCCAGGGCCAATAGCTACACAATCCACATTCCAGGAGGAGTACCAACAATTTATAAGATGCTCCAGGATTCCTGAAAGTAGAACATATTATGTCTACACAGATGATAGGGAGAAGTGTGAAATGTGAGATTGTCAGCATCTCTTTGATGTCTTTTAAACAAAGATCCTTATAAACATTGATTCATTTTTACTCCATGTGATCTTATGGAAGAAAAATTTTGTTTGGGTCTTGGAATCTTAGGCGTGCAATGGACCTAGATTTCTTTCTGACATTTTTTTCATTTTTGTAGTAGCACTATTGTATTCTTCAGATATCAACCTCATTAAATTTTCAAGCTACAAAGACACACAAATAGCATTCCCGGCATTTGTGTAGATGATGTTCTCAGTAATTTCAAGAGGCCTTTACCAGTTTACCACTATGGGAATGCGGGGAATTTATCTCCTGTAAATCGTCTACCACTGAAAATAGCTATCTTCAATAAGTTTTAAAATGGAGAAAGCATCTTTTCCTAAAAGAAAGAAACTATGACTCACTTTATAAAATTATTGTTTGGTGGGAAGTGCCATCTTACCTCTCTTAATATACCATAAAAAGGAGATTCTTTATTGCTCTTTAGTTTTTCTGCTGGACCAGATTCTCCATCATTCAGATTTTTTCCTGAGATTGAAAGTTAAGTATTTTGGCAAATGTGTTTGTTTAAGTATTTCAGGCCGCTATAAGAAGTTGAGGGAGCTATTGAGGGAACAATCTACTACATGGTGGTACCCAATTAAATTACAACTATTGTATTTTTAATATGACTCCTTCAAGAATATCTCAGTTAGGATGAAAATTTTATCTCTGAACAAGCAAAGATGAAGAAGAGAATGGTAAATACAGTGAGTGAATATTTCCACATCATAAAATATGGTTACAAAATATTTAAAGAGAGTTTATCCTAAGCATTTACCAAACATTTTCTGCTTAGTTAGGTAAAAGGTTTTGTTTTCCTACCCCATCACCTCTTCCAAAATCCTATTAAGAATTTTTAAATGGGAGAATTATGGATAGGAGGCAAGGAAGGCTATTTCCCCTCTGCAACACCCTACCCTCAAACTTCCCAAATATGAAGAATGCTTTTAACTCCTCCTACCTGCTGCTTTTTCTGTCAACAAGTGAATTAAGTGTCTCCCTGATATTTTCTGATGGAACAATGAGAAGAATCCCTACCTTATCCCTCTGGGCATTTGTACACACCTCTGAAAGCTCATGCAGAAGAGCCAGAGGTGCCGTGGGGTATTAATTTCAGTGAGGCAGGGAGGGATCTGTTTCCAGTGATTCCTTAAATAAAGCTCAGAAATAACAGTAAGACTAAGTAAAATAAACCCTTGGTGCTATGAATATCAGCAAACGACTTATGTGGAAATGAAAGTAATCTAGTGTATGTACCCATATTTGAATCTTTCCTAGTCACTGCTTCAAGGACAAGACTTGTCTTAAATATTGTGGTGGGAAACACAGTGACCAAAACGTACTATAATGTTACACACTATGTAAATATAAACTTTATTAGAATCCATGAGTTTCCAGAGGTCTCTAATAATGGTGAGAGACAGGAAATCATGGAAACTACTACTATCAATCTGTTCAAGACATTTTAGCTGCATGACTTTGAAGTCCTTTGGGTTAGAAACCAAACTATCATACCATGTCAGGGTCTGAGTTTCTGGTTTCCCACAAATCATGATCAAACTTGTCGCCTGCTGCCAGCACCAGTCTGAGTTGAAATGGAAGTTTTGATAGTTGTTTACTTTCTTTTTTTATTTTTAGGGATATCACATTATCTCTTGGTTGATTTTTTTAAAATATATTTTATTGATTTTTTACAGAGAGGAAGGGAGAGAGATAGAGAATTAGAAACATCGATGAGAGAGAATCATCAATCAGCTGCCTCCAGCACATCTCCCACTGGGGATGTGCCCGCAACCATGGTACATGCCCTTGACCGGAATTGAACCTGGGACCTTTCAGTCCACAGGCTGACACTCTATCCACTAAGCCAAACTGGTTTCGGCTTGGTTCATTTTTTTAAAGCCAGAGAAAACTGGATTTGAATACCAGATCAGGAACTCACTTATCTGCTTCTCTGGCCTTAAGAAATCTACTTGCCCCTACTGAGTTATAGTTTCTTCATCTATCTAGTGCAGATGCCAAATCTTTTCCTGTGGACTCATTCGGAAGAGTAAATATCATGCCTGAATAGTAACAGGAAGATCAATTCTGCATCAAGTTATCTTTGCTGTATCGAAAGTCTTCTGCCTGAATATGAAAGTTGGAATATTGTATCACTTCTTGAAATCTAAGTCAACCTTCAGTCCATATAAATGGGCTCCTCTCTTGGTTTTGATCCTTACAAACCTAACTAGGATCTACCTAGGATCTGGATTTGGAACACTTACCTTACTTTTAAAAGACAGGAAGCCAACAGCTCTGGTGAGCTTTTGAGCATTATCTTCCCTACCTGTTGAGCCACCTCACTGCTCTGAGACTGTTGTTGATAACTTGTGTGGATTGTACCTAGTTATTACCATATTTCTTGGGCATTGGACCTTACCTTCCAATAGAAACTTTTTCTTCACTTTGTAGTTTGGCCAATGTCCCCAGCACATGTCCTTTCTTGGTGGGTACTTTCTATGCAAGTAATACTTTATTCTTCCAAAAGACATTGGACAATGCATGACTGGACCTTAGGACATGAAATTACAGGCCCTTGGCAAAATATTAAGAGAGTGGGTTAACTTCTAACAATAAGAATATAATAGAATAATAATCATCATTGATAGAATAACTCATAGGTAACTTGTATTTTCTGCTTCACAGATATAATCTATAAACTTCAATGATTCTTATTCCCATTGTACAGATCAAGTAAATTAGGCTCTAATACACTAAGTCACTTTCCAAAGAATATATTTTTGATAGTGTAAAAATCAAAATTGAATTCAACCAATTGTGATTGAAAACCTTTGCTATTTTTTTTTTGAATGACTTCTATATTATCGTGAATTAGGCCCCATTTTTAATGCTGTTAGTGCAAAATTCCAACGTACTTGGAACTTTTGTTTCATATACAGTGGGGGCTTGACTTACGAGTTTAATTCGTTCGGTGATGGAGCTCGTAACTCAAAATACTCGTATGTCAAATCAAAAGTGAACGAGTGAGACACGTGATGCTGGGCTGATGTTGTGGCGTTCACTGTGACGTTTGCTGCGCCAATTAGTGGTGGGGTATCGGAAGCTAGCTCGTAACCCGAATTTTAGCTCGCAACTCAAAGCAAAAAATCGGCCGAGAGACGGCTCATATCTCGAAAAACTAGTTAGTCGGGACACTTGTAAGTCAAGGCCCAACTGTAACAGATACTATTGGCCCAGTGCATGAAATTTGTGCAAAGGAGGGGTTGTCCATCAGCCCGGCTTGCACCCTTTCCAATCTGGGACCCCTTGGTGGGATCGGGCCTAAACCGGCAGTGGGACATCCCTCTTGCAATCCAGGACTTCTGGCTCCTAACTACTCACCTGCCTGACTGCCTGATTGCCCCGAACCACTCTGCCTGCTGGCCTGATCTCCCCCAACTGCCCCTCCCTCCTGCTGCTGGCCTGCTTGCCCCCAACTGCCCCCCTGCCAGCCTGATCGCCCCCAACTTCCCCCACTGCCAGCCTGATCACCCCAAACCTACCTCTGCCTCGGCCCCACCCCCGTGGCTTTGTCTGGAAAGTCTCCCAGTCTAATTAGCCTTT